>NC_025685.1:8382913-8384757 GCF_000633955.1 Camelina sativa | reverse complement strand
AAAAAAAAAAAAAAAAAAGCTAAATCTTTTAAATATTCCCTATAAAAGGTAACAAACACAAATATAGAAAGAAGAAAAAAGAAGATGAATCTAAATCTTGAAAATAGTTCTTGGTACGAATGGTCAAGGATTGTTCATATTACACAGTATAATGTTAATGGGAATGTTAATTCCTTGAATCCTACGAATGGTCAAGGATTGTTCATATTACACAGTATAATGTTAATGGGAATGTTAATTCCTTGAATCCTTTCTCTCTTTCCTTTTGTCCTTTAAAAAACCTTCCTTCAAAGAGAAGCCACCACTCTCTTTTAACACTTTACTCATGTCTCTCTCTGTTCGAATAACGGAAAGCTCTGTTTGCTTTATAACAAATTATAAAAAAGAACAATATTACACTCAGACAAACACATACCAATCACGTTTCTTGCCGACCGGAAAATGGATACTGAAAAAGGTTATCCCAGAGGTTTCAGAGCTGACAGTATACGATCAGAAACAGGCCGCAGCAGTTTCAGGTCAGATAGTATGCAGATCGATGAAGCAGCCGAGCTACCACAAAACAAGATAGGACAAGAAAACTCGACCTATCTTGTCCTCTTCAAGAACATAGACAGTGGAAACTTAGAAGCCACGAAAGCGTTCTTGGACCGAAATCCTGAGGCTTTAACCGCAAGCTTAACCTCTAACGGAGACAGACCGATCCATAAAGCTGTTTTGTCTGGTCACATCAAGATCGTGGAAGAGATCATAAGACGGATTCATGATCCAGAGCAAGTGTTGAAGATCAAGAATGATAATGGTTACACTGCGCTTACTTATGCTGCGACCGGTGGGATTGTGAGGATTGCAGAGTGTTTGGTGAATAAATGTCCCAGTTTGGTTAGTGTCCGGAACGAGAAGAAGCATATACCAATCGTGGTGGCTTCGTTGTATGGTCACAAACATCTTGTTCGGTATCTTTACAATCACACACCTCTCAGTGACCTTGATCCTGATGGTTCAGATGATCACAATGGCAAGAACGGAGCGATGCTTGTGACTAATTGTATTGTCGATGGATTATATGGTATGTTCATATAACTTTTTTTGGCAACTATATTATATGTTCACAAGATGGCTAATGTGTCGCATATATGAAGGTATTGCTTTGGATCTGATTCAGAGATATCCTAAGCTGGCTTATACTCGAGACAGCGACAACGATACAGGGATCATCGCGCTTGCTCAAACACCTTGTGCGTTCCCTAGCGGTACCCGTCTTGCATTTTGGCAAAAGTGGATATATCATTGTGAGTAACTGAATATACTTAGCTTATTAGACGAAGACTAAATATAACTTTGTAAGGAAGTTCGGTGTTACTAGGCTGTAATTTTTGTTGGGATTCCGCATTATAGATCGTTAAATTCATGCTACTTCTCTTGCAGGTATTCACATAGAGAAAGTTAATAACCCTCACGAAGTTCTGAATCATCATGACCATCAATACAGGAAAGCAGAAGATCATAGTTGGATTCAAGACAAGTTGTGGAAACACCTTAAAGTTCTTTGTAAGCAGTAAAACTCATCTCAAATAGTGAGCCATGTCGATGATTGTGATAATTCTTAGATGATTTTTAATTGACAGTTCCACATATAAGACGGGTATACAAACTGAAGTTAGGACATGCTCAAGCCAAAGAGATACTAGAATGTATCTGCCAAGAGATACCTAACTTTGACGTGACCCAACAGAAGAACACCGGTCTACACCAAGCTCTGTTTAAGGCGGTAGAGAATGGTATTGTAGAGTATATCGAGGAAGTAATGAGGCATTATCCTGATATCGTATGGCTCAAAGATA
>NC_025685.1:8356893-8382052 GCF_000633955.1 Camelina sativa | reverse complement strand
GGTCTACACCAAGCTCTGTTTAAGGCGGTAGAGAATGGTATTGTAGAGTATATCGAGGAAGTAATGAGGCATTATCCTGATATCGTATGGCTCAAAGATAATTATGGTCTTAACCTCTTCTTCTACGCGGTAAGCCAGCGACAAGAAAAGATCTTTAGCCTGATTTACAATATGGGTGCTAAGAAGAACATCCTCGCTACGGCTTGGGACAAACTCCATAACAATATGCTTCATCATGCCGCGTATCGAGCCCCGGCTTCGCGGCTTAACCTTATCCCCGGTGCAGCTCTTCAGATGCAAAGGGAACTACAATGGTTTAAGGTGATACATTATATTGTTATATGTATAATATAACTACTTCTTGCTACACAAGAAACTAGGCATTAATGTTTATGTAATGCAGGACCCTAGGATTATAACTCTGTTTCGACCATAATCCTAAGAGTTTTTTGATTGCTGTCTTGGAACCAGGAAGTGGAGAGGCTAGTGCAACCGAAGCATCGAAAAATGATTAACTTGAAGCAGAAGAAAACTCCAAAAGCTCTGTTTACAGACCAACACAAGGATCTTGTGGACCAAGGAGAGAAATGGATGAAAGACACAGCGACTTCTTGCACAGTCGTAGCCGCTCTAATCACCACAATGATGTTTTCCTCGGCGTTTACTGTCCCCGGAGGTTACCGCTCAGACAATGGCTTGCCACTCTACATGCGAAAGCACATTTTCAAGATTTTCATCAGCTCCGATGCTATATCTCTTTTCACCTCATGCATGTCTCTCCTAATGTTCCTCGGCATTCTCAAGTCTCGTTACCGTGAAGAGGATTTTCTTCGATCGCTTCCTACGAAACTGATCGTTGGTCTTTTGTCTTTGTTTCTCTCGATGGCGACAATGATGGTGACTTTTGTCGTGACGCTCATGACTCTGGTTGGAGAAAAAAAATCTTGGGTTTCGGCTCAGTTTATGTTGCTCGCGGTGATTCCGCTGGGTATGTTCGTTGTTCTTCAGTTCCCGGTGTTACTTGAGATCTTCTGCTCGACTTATTTCCCTAGGGTTTTTGAAAAGCCTCGCCAGTCTCGGCGGATATTTAAAATTTTCTCTCGAAATTAATGATGATGATCAAGTTAATAACTCTAGCCAATGTTGTGAAACATAGCCGCGGCTGCTACTTCACCAGTGATGTTTGATCAGAGAGTTGGTCTTCTTTTAGTATATCACAGACTGCTATATAGGCAATGCTTTCAAAAGTTCGAAGCGAACCTCAACAAAAAAAAAAGAAAATAAATTGAATATGGTTTGGTGTTTAAGAAATATGATGGCCTCTCTTGATAAATAATAATAATGCAGTCAAATTCATCTCAGCTAATTAATTATTTGCAAACAATTGTACCGATGTTTAAGTTAACTTTTTAGTTATAATATTTCAAATTTTTTATACCAACAATAGTCAACAAGAAAAGAGTGTTTGGTGAAAGTGTTGGTCCTTGGATAGAAAAGATGTACAAGATACGAAAATACCTTTGCTTCGCTTTGCTTCCAATACAATGCCATTTGTCAAGCACATGTTCATTAGAAATTTGGAACGTATGTACATGTGTGTGTATGCGCGTAAAGATTATTACGGCCGGTCCGAACACAGATTAAGAAACTCATGTTTAGTATTGGGATTTTTATGTTCAGAAGATCCATATACTAGATATTTCCAATAATAATTGTGTTATTCAATAGTATATCTTGAATCATACGTAGCGATGGGTGCAAGGCTCTTATCAAAAGCAAATCTGATCTTTCTAGTCCCCACCTTCTCCTATGTGCAATTTAGCTACTACTCAGTCCTCTGATTGACACATGTCCTTACCTGTCTTTGTTTTTCCATGTCTTAATGAAGCTTAGAAGTTAATTAATTCATCTAATCTCATACTCTTTTTTGTGTTTGATCAATTCCTTTCTTTTTCCTTCATCCAAACCATAACTAAACTTTGTTTCATCTAAATTAAACCATAATAATATTTCCTCACGTATACAATTTTCTTTTACTTTATTTGATTCTGAATTACAAAAGAATAAAATGTTGTTGTCTAAAGAAATAAAAGTAGAACAAACAAATATGAACATTTAATATTTTCTAGGATTAAAATTAGTGATTTAATGTCTGATCTGGATCATATGATCATAGGATACAATTAATATGTTACACTGATTAAGTGGTTGTTATCTCTATACTAATCTGAGTTAGTTAAACCACAAAATCAAGACTAGTGTGTTTCGAATAATCAATAAATAAATACAAATTCAAAACACTATAAAGTTTGGTGGAAGCAGTTCTTGAAAGGACCTCTAAACCTTGCAAGTTGCAAGCGAAGCATATGAATCAATGTACTATGCTTACGTGTGTTATGTTATCTTATCTTCACCTTACTTTGCCACAAAGGTTTTACACGTTATATATTCTTTTTTAATATTATTAACTTTCAATTGTTAAAATAGTAACGGTTGCTTTGTTATTAAAATATGTCATTAATATATTTGGACATTTGGTCATGTTCCAAATTACCCAAAACAAGAAAAAAGTTATTTTAATACTATTGATTAATTATAATACTCCTACTAATTGTTAACGAATCATAGGTATTCATGGATGTATGCGTACATCATTGTTTCTTTCCAGCTGTATATGCGGAAATATTAAAACATAAAACATACTATTTCATCTGTCTCATAAAATGATTACTTACCGTTTACACATTTTAAAAAAATAACGATTATTTAGTTTAAATATATTTTTTCTTTTGACTAAATAGATATTATATAATTTTAAACCAATAACAATTCAAAATTTAAAATATTTTTAATGATTAGTTCTTGAATAACAATTCAAAATTTTAAATATTTTCAATGATTAGTTCTTGAAATTTACAAAACATCAATTTTTATGGAACAAAAAAATATCCCAAAACATCAATCTTTATGAGATAGAGGCAGTATTTAATAACTTTTCAGCATTTTTGTTTTGTTTGAATTATTATAATAATATATTTTCGTTTTAAAAAACTTCATATTCGAAAATTATGGTTGTCTTTACAAAGAAATGATCAAATTTTGGTGGACATATGTCCATCAAAGTCACAAACTGAGTTTAAACTAAAGTGTTTCAATATTATCCACAATGAAAAATCATGTAAAACTAAAAGTAAAAGAATCACGATAAGTTAGAAAGAGAAAATCAAAAATAACACTATTAAAAAAAGGTGGGTGTGCAAAATACATTTTTTCTTATTTTCATAAAAAAAAAAAAAATGAGAAACAAAAGAAATGTGATAGATATAAGAAGATTAAAATAGACGTTATGTCTCACCTATATTTGCTCCCTCGTCTTCCTTGTCTAATTCTACTGTCTCAATCCATCAGTTTTATATGGCAAATTCTCCCGCTGCTGCTGCAGCCACCACCGCTACCGACGGTGACTCCCGGCGCCGTCTCTCCGCTTCCATGTAAGTGTACATTATATTACTACCTTCCAATTTATTATTACAAAATCATCTAATTTTGGTTTTGTGTATATGTCTAAGCAGAGAAGCAATATGCAAGAGGAGGTTCCGAAGAAATAGTAAAGGCGGTGGCAGATCGGATATGGTGAAACCGTTTAATATCATAAATTTTCCGACACAAGACAAAAACAGTAGTTGTTGTTGTTGCAGCAAGTATCAGATCGTGAAGCTTCTCTTGTTTATCATTCTCTCTGCTACTCTCTTCTCCATCATCTATTCTCCTGAAGCTTATCATCATTCTCTTTCCCACTCTTCTTCTCGGTAAATCTTTTTCTTTTTCTTTCCATAGCCAACATTTACATTCTTGACCTCAAATAATTTCAAATGCAAAATTTTACGTTTGCGTCTATATATCTCTTACAATATTATCTTAAAATGTTTAAATTAGATGGATATGGAGAAGACAAGATCCACGTTACGCCTCGGATCTGGACATAAACTGGGACGATGTGACCAAAACCCTTGATAGCGTCGAAGAAGGCCGTACGATCGGTGTCTTGAACTTCGATTCGAGTGAGATCCAACGGTGGAGAGAAGTATCCAAGAGAAAGAAAAATGAGGATGAAGAAAATATTGTCTTATTGAATCTAGACTACGCAGACAAGAACGTGACTTGGGACGCACTCTATCCAGAGTGGATCGATGAGGAGCAAGAAACAGAGGTCCCTGTTTGTCCTAATCTCCCGAATATCAAAGTACCTACAAGAAGACTCGATCTGATCGTCGTGAAGCTTCCTTGTAGAAAAGAAGGGAATTGGTCGAGAGACGTCGGGAGATTGCATCTCCAGCTGGCGGCTGCATCAGTGGCAGCTTCGGCGAAAGGGTTTTTCAGGGGACACGTGTTGTTTGTCTCTAGATGTTTCCCGATTCCGAATCTGTTTCGGTGTAAGGATCTCGTGTCTCGGAGAGGCGATGTTTGGTTGTATAAAACTGATCTTGATATCTTGAGAGACAAGCTTCAGCTTCCTGTTGGTTCTTGTGAGCTCTCCCTTCCTCTCGGCATCAAAGGTAAAAGAAAATAAATACCAAAATTACTTGTTTAGATATGAAAATCACGGCTAAGTGAACCAGATTATTTTTTCCTCCCTGAATTTTACAGAGAGGCCAAGCTTAGGAAACCCTAAAAGAGAAGCTTACGCGACAATTCTTCACTCCGCTCACGTTTACGTCTGTGGTGCAATCGCGGCAGCTCAGAGCATAAGACAGTCAGGTTCGACGAGAGACCTAGTTATCCTCGTCGATGACAACATCAGCGGTTATCACCGCAGTGGACTCGAAGCTGCAGGCTGGCAAATCCGGACGATACAGAGGATTCGAAACCCTAAAGCAGAGAAAGATGCTTACAACGAGTGGAACTACAGCAAGTTCCGGCTATGGCAGCTGACTGATTACGACAAAATCATTTTTATCGACGCGGATCTATTAATCTTGAGAAACATCGATTTCTTGTTCTCGATGCCTGAGATCTCAGCTACGGGAAACAATGGAACTCTGTTTAATTCAGGAGTTATGGTGATCGAGCCTTGCAACTGTACGTTTGAGCTTCTTATGGAGCATATAAACGAGATTGAGTCTTACAATGGTGGAGATCAAGGTTACTTAAACGAGGTATTCACATGGTGGCATCGGATTCCGAAACATATGAATTTCTTGAAGCATTTTTGGGTTGGTGATGAAGATGACGTGAGGCGTAAGAAAACAGAGCTTTTTGGAGCAGAGCCACCTATCTTATATGTTCTTCATTACCTTGGAATGAAGCCGTGGTTATGTTACCGTGACTACGACTGTAACTTCAACTCCGACATATTCGTTGAGTTTGCTACTGATATCGCTCACCGGAAATGGTGGATGGTCCACGACGCCATGCCACAGGTATTTCACTCCCTCCTAAAATCCTCATTGAACTCAAAAGAGTCATAACGTAAATTAAAAGACCGCTTCACCTTTTTTCTCTCAAACATTTTTTATCTAAATAAATAAATTAAAAATTACTTACTGTCCAAGTAAAGATTAACCATTTATCTCCAAATATACGAAAATCTTGACGGGTTAATAATTTGGGAAGTTAGGTGCGTAGGCACCAAGTTTTAGTTTGCACATATTGCTTGTAATTTAGCTCAATTTTTATTTTATTTCATATTATTCTAAAAAAAAAAAACTTACATTATTAACAAATCACTTTAGGCTGATTTCTTTATGATTTTAGAAAAATATATATATTAGTTATACTGAAAATTGTGATGGTTTAATAATTAAAATAAATGATATTTTGTAGGAACTTCACCAATTCTGTCATTTGAGATCCAAGCAAAAGGCACAGCTGGAATATGATCGTCGGCAAGCCGAGGCTGCCAATTATACCGACGGTCACTGGAAGCTAAGAGTAAAGGATCCAAGATTCAAGATTTGCATTGATAAATTGTGTAATTGGAAAAGTATGTTGGGGCATTGGGGTGAATCAAATTGGACCGACTACGAGTCTTTTGTTCCCACCCCACCAGCCATCACCTCCGACCGGAGATCATCGTCACTTCCCCACCATAACTTGTGACGCAATTATATATTGTACACACATATTGATGGATTTCATGAGTTTTTTTTTTTTTTGTTTTTGAAATGTTGCTACGAGTTTAGGTAATTATCAATTGTATTTTTGTTACCCTATATAGTTTGTTAAATTGGAATAAAACATTTTTTTGTTTGCAGTTTTACAAAAACCGGAACACAAGTCGTCTATTTACATGCCATTTTTAATACATACATAGATTCAATAATGTTAGAAGATACTCTTTTTTTGTTGGTCAAAAATGTTAGGAAATACTTAAATTCAAATAACTTTTACAAGATGATAGATTATAGACTTATAGCTGAATAACACAAATTAAACTACTTTCTATAATTTCAAAGCTTAATTAGTCGGATCATTGTGTCGTATGCTTACATGTATGCGGCATATTATGTATTTGTCTACGTATGTATGTACGTATTTGAAAAGAATCTTTATTAGTGATTTCCTTAAAATTTAACCAGAAAACAAAATTTTCCTAATTAGTAAATTTACATTCTCGTTTACCATATAATATAATTCAATGTGAAAAAAGTATATAAAAAAGGGAATAAAATCTTTACAGCTATCATTATTGATTCGACATTAATTACTGAGAGAGAAAGAGGAACACCAGAAATAGAAATTCTTGAACTAAGATTTTTATATATTCGCAAACAATGATCAACACCTCTTCATTCAATTAAATTTCACAAAGAATACAGCGAGAGAGAGAGAGAGAGAGAGAACATCACCATGGTTTCTTTTTCATCCTGCTGTCCTTCGACTTCAACATCGACGAAGAAGAATTCAATGAGGTTTCCCCAAATTCAACAAACCGTTTTCAAGAAACCTTATTCTGCTTCCTCTTCTGCGAGAGCTACCAGCTTAATCAAAAGACGAGAGACCGTCTTTAAGAAAGCTAACGAGCTTTCAATTCTGTGTGGTATCGATGTTTGTGTCATCTATTACGGACCAGATGGAGAGCTGAAAACATGGCCAAAAGAGAGGGAGAAGGTCACAGCCCTCGCTCTAAGATACGGCGCATTAAGTGAGAGGAAACGACGCAAAGGAAGGGTTGATCTTTACGAGTTTCTCGACAAGATCAATAACGATGATTCCAAGAAGAAGCAGAATAAGCAGAAGAAGGAGAAGCCAGTGAGACGTGTGGCGAAAGTCAAGTATCCAGTTTGGGACCCTAGGTTTGATAACTACTCTGCGGAGCAACTCTCGGGACTTGTTCAGTCCTTGGAACGTAACCTAACCAGAATCGATCCAACAAAGGGTTCGCGCTGTTGTTGAAGGTCAGGGACAGAGGAAGATACAGTACTTGAACATGGCTAGTCAAGGACCGATGATGCCTAGTACGATGAATCAATATTTTCAACAACAACCAAACCAGCATGTTTCCATGTTTCTGTATAACCATGGGAACGGGAATGTCTCGCAAATCCCAGTCTCTGCATCAGCTTTGAACCAAGGGCAATCTCTGGCTCCGATTCCGTCTGAACTGATGATTCACCCGAATCAGGATGTGGGAAACTACTCGGGGTCACTTGGGGTACAAGGAACTGGGATCAATGGGTGCCAAAACATGAAANAGAGACCGTCTTTAAGAAAGCTAACGAGCTTTCAATTCTGTGTGGTATCGATGTTTGTGTCATCTATTACGGACCAGATGGAGAGCTGAAAACATGGCCAAAAGAGAGGGAGAAGGTCACAGCCCTCGCTCTAAGATACGGCGCATTAAGTGAGAGGAAACGACGCAAAGGAAGGGTTGATCTTTACGAGTTTCTCGACAAGATCAATAACGATGATTCCAAGAAGAAGCAGAATAAGCAGAAGAAGGAGAAGCCAGTGAGACGTGTGGCGAAAGTCAAGTATCCAGTTTGGGACCCTAGGTTTGATAACTACTCTGCGGAGCAACTCTCGGGACTTGTTCAGTCCTTGGAACGTAACCTAACCAGAATCGATCCAACAAAGGGTTCGCGCTGTTGTTGAAGGTCAGGGACAGAGGAAGATACAGTACTTGAACATGGCTAGTCAAGGACCGATGATGCCTAGTACGATGAATCAATATTTTCAACAACAACCAAACCAGCATGTTTCCATGTTTCTGTATAACCATGGGAACGGGAATGTCTCGCAAATCCCAGTCTCTGCATCAGCTTTGAACCAAGGGCAATCTCTGGCTCCGATTCCGTCTGAACTGATGATTCACCCGAATCAGGATGTGGGAAACTACTCGGGGTCACTTGGGGTACAAGGAACTGGGATCAATGGGTGCCAAAACATGAAAATGTTAACCTACAACAACATCAACAGCTTCAATGGTTTCTCAAAACAGATTGACCAGAATTCCAGAGTGGGAAGTTACTCTAGCTTACTCGAGGATGGAATCGATGAGTTTGAGGACAGCCGCAACAACTTCAATGCGGAAGACTATTCAGGGTTTCTTGGGGCGGGTTTCTTGGGGCGCAAGGAACGGTGACTAACGGGATGCAGAACATGAACATGCACGACTACAACAACAACTACAGCGTCAACTCTAATGACCTTTCGCATCAGTTTGGTCAGTTTCAAACACAACAACAACACGGAACGTTCAACTCGGATCAACCTGGAAGCAACTTTAGATCTCCCTATGACCTCCCACAACCTCTCCAATAACTTCATATTTTATTATTGGGTTTTAAATTATCTTTTACATAACTAATTAAGAAGCATATATAATTAATTTTGGTTAGTGCAATTATCAGTTTTGAGACATTATTATATATCTATCTCTGTGTTTTTGGATTATATCTGGTTTTTTTTTTAACACTAAAAAGTGTAATATGAAAGTGTAATTTTGCTAGCTATTCTGAGATTTTTGTTGCTTGTTATACTAATTTCTGAGAATTATATACCCTAGGCAAGCTCTTAAGTTTTAAAAGGGTCACAAAAAAAAAAAAGACAAATCAGAAAATATTTACTTTTTAATTTTAACATCTCTCTCCAATCATCAATTTCACTAAAAAAGGAAAAAAATATATAATGAGATGACAATTGAAAAAAAAAGTAGAAAATATCTGATTGGGGAAAATTATCAAACGGATGAGATTAAAAGTATATAAATAAACGGTTGGATTTGAACTGATGAGTACTTACCTTGTAAACGTGGGACCTATTAGCGAAAGAATTGTAGATTTTCTCCCCAAATAAAAAAAAAAAATAAAAAAAAACACAGAGAACATTGAGAGAGAGTTTTGGTAATTTCGAAGAACCAGCAGAGTTATAAAAAAAAAAAAAAAAAAAAAAACTCGTTGTCGTTCTTCTTCTTCTTTGTTTCGTACATTCGAACAGAGTTAAACACTCGTTGTCGTTCTTCTCCTAGGAGCGAATAATAAGAAGAAGAAGAAGCTGCACTTACTACTTTACTAGACGGTATTTGTCAATTTGGTGGTGAAGAAGCTTTGGTGTTAGGGTTTTTGTTTTGTCTCTTTTTGGTTGTTGATGAATTGCCCTTTTCGATTTCAAGTGAGTTCTGTTTCTCTCTTGTTGTCCAATTTTGATTTTAGGTTTTTTTTTTGGGTTCCCATTAGTTTGTTTTGCTCAATTAAGGTTCTGTGATAAATTACGAGTTAATCTCTGGTACTAATTTCAAATTTTGTGGATTCTATTTGATATGAATGGTTTCACATTGTTGGCCTGTGAGTGTGTGTTATATAAACTCGTAGACTATGATGTAATGTGACAAAGAAATTGGGTGGTGCTTTCAATAGATTAACATCAAATCCACTTAAAGAGGTTTAAATCCTTATACATCTTTTGCTAATTTTTAATTATGAACTTCTTCTCTGCAGATTTTGTTTGGTGCTTACACTGGTTTTTAAGCCTTTAGGGGTTGGAGAAAGATGAGTGGTTTGGAAAGAACACGTGTTTCAAAGTTGGGCTCTATGGAAGAGACGCACCATCATCATCCTAGCCTAAATGCAAACTCTGCTTCTTATAATAACCGTGACAAAGAGTCCGAGCCTGTCCGTTTCAATGCAGAGAGTAATGGACCTGGCAGGAGGTCGGACGACCATCACCCCGGTGAAGCTAGGACTAGAAGCAGAGTTTCACAGAATAACGATAACACTTATTATTCTGAACAAGATGATACTAGGCAACAATTTTTCCCTAGGTTAGTTGTTTGAGTTGCTATAAACAAGTTAGAAAGGTAGAGATTCTTATTGATCTGTTCTTCCGTTCTTACTTTTATGCCTCTTTTTTCCAGGAGTGGAAGTAGAAGTAATAGCAGGAGTAGAAGCCGTACCAGAAGCCCAGTCTATAGAGCTAGACGAGATGCAGGATCTTACGACAGACAACACAAGACCAGAACTCTAGTTTCTCCTACGCCAATAAGGGAATTCCATAAGAGAGGCAGTGGTCATCAGTTTGATCAAAGCAACGGTTATGGTTGGGAAGATAATACTAGAAAGCCAAGGGAATCTAAATATCACACCGATGATTTCAGAGGAGAGGCGATGATGAAACGCTCGAGGTCTTCTGACTATAACACTGAGTTTCCCGAGGACTATTCGAGAAATGGCTTCTCAGACCAAAGATTGAGACGGCACAGAAGCGGATAGACGGGAGAGAAAGTAACTCAAAGATGGGATGGTGATGGTGGAAGAGAATTCCATAGGAGTTACAATATCCCTTGCAAGTTTTTGGCTGCAGGGTTCTGTCGTAATGGCAAGTATTGCAGGTTTTCTCATGATGGTGCTGATAGAAAGCAGCTTCGAGACAACAACTTTTGTAGACAGGACCGTAACAATCATAGTGGTGGTCATAATAAATGGAATGATGTTGAAAGATTGGATAATACAAGATTAGGTGGGACAGAAGTATCTCGTGCCAGTAAGGGAGTTTCTGAATCTAAAGGGAACGGTAGTAGCTGGATTGATGACATGGAGATGTCTCCTGATTGGAATTATGGAGTTAAACCTTTAAAGAACCCTGTGAAGGAAGAGGTTGGTGTTGGCATAATTGGTCAGAGTTCTCAATCTGGAGTTCAGAGTAATGGTATGTTTTCACATGGTGACAAAACTGTGGTTGAGAAACCTATAGCTGCTTCACATCAGAGTCATAGTCACCCAGTGAACGTCACTCCCGTTCAAGGTTTCAGTCAGAATCATAATGTCTTGCCGTACCTAAGCTCACCAACTCCTGGAGGAAGTCAACAAGTGCTAGCTACTGCTGCTACAGATCTCTCAGTAGGCTCGAAATTGAGCAATCTTGAGAGTGGAAAAGTTTATCAAAATAATCATCAATCAACTGTAGAGAAACCTGTTTTGGTCCAAAATACAGTGAGTAAGGAGCAACTCGATAAGATCACCAACATCTCAGCAACTATAGCGCAGTTTCTTGCAAATGGGCAGCCTATTCCACAGCTTAAGCAGGCATTGCAGATGCCTCCGCATTCAGAATCTTCCATGGCTATTCAACCAAACCAGGCCACTACCACCGCTGTGCATACTCAGAGTAATGTAACGAGTAGTAATCCAAATCAGCTAATGAGCACTGGCGCCGAAGGAGTCCCAGCGGTAACTGCATTGCAGGTAAGCAATGTCAATGGGATTCAGGATCTTACGCTAAATCCGAAGGGTTGTGAGGACAAAGGGAACAAAAAGACTGATGAAGCTAGCAAAGAAGAAGAGGACGGTAAGAAAACTGGACAAGACACCAATGATGCTGAGAATATTGTAGATGAAGATGTTGATGATGATGGTGTAGGAAGTGACGAAGAGAACAAGAAAGGGAAAGACCCAAAAGAAATGCGGGCGTTTAAGTTTGCGCTTGTTGAGGTTGTAAAGGAGCTTCTAAAACCAGCTTGGAAAGAAGGTAAGATGGACAAAGATGTTTACAAAAACATAGTGAAGAAGGTAGTTGAGAAAGTGACTGTTACAATGCAAAGTGGAAACGTTCCTCAAACACAAGAGAAGATTGACCAATACCTATCTGCTTCGAAACCAAAACTTACCAAGCTCGTGCAGGTTCCTCCTTCATAAATAATGCTTTTTAAAACTTAATCAACTGCAAGCATAATGTTCCTAATCCTAGCCATTGTTTTGTGTGTTTTGTTTTCAACTCCAGGCATATATCAGCAAAATCAAGAAGACCTAAATTGAATCTGACTCCCATATTGTCTTAATACAATTCCATTCTTTCTATCATCATACAGCTTTAAGAGCTGCATTGGAAAATGTTGTGAACTTTATAAAATACCTGCTTAATCTTTAAAGAAAGATGAGAAGATCAGGTGAGGCTTTGTTGTCCCCATTAACTTCAGTTCTGTAGATATTACCTAGAGACTTTGTCCCATCATTTTTTTTTTCTTCTTCTTTTTTTGACATAATGATATTGTCCAAACTGATAGACCAAGTTGCGTTTGTCTTTTACCATATAGAACCAATTTCAGTGATCCTTCATCTCTTGTGTTGTTCTCACCACAAGTTATAGAAGTACTAAACTCGTTCCTGATATGTAACTTATCAAATTGAAATCGGAATTATTGTTGTTAAATTGGATACTGAAGAAAGCTGGAGTACACCGAGGAGTACAATTGGTATTTTAACCGATTCAAACCGGCCTGAAGAGTTGCCTTAACCGGTCTATACCACCGTTTTCCCCGCCATTTAACTCTTCTCTTCTCTGTAAATTTGGTGAGAAAATAATAAACAAAATTGGGAATTTGGTGAGAAAATAAAAAAATTGGGATCTTTTCATCTTCTCATAGACTCATAGTGACTGATACACTTCTGAAACGAAGATGGCTTCGTCCACATCTAAAACCCTAATGGATTTTTTTCAACCTGCCAACAAACGTCTCGTCGGTTTGGGTTCTGAAGCAAACTCGCCGCCTCGTTTAACCGTTGCAAGTTCCGCCGCCGATGACTCATCTGGATTTACACCTGAACAGGTCGCTCGCGCCGAGTTCAACAAGTTCGTCGCCAAATCCAAGCGTAACCTCGCCGTCTGCTCCGAGAAGGTCACAAAAGCGAAAGGTTTGATTTTTTTTTTTTTGTTTTCTCTATCTTCTTTTAGTTTGTTGAACGTTACAGTTCCCTTAAGGGTTATACGAATCTGAATTGATTTTGGGGATGGCAATTGCAGCTGAAGGAAGATGCTATGTGCCGTTGAGTGAGCTTTTAGTGGAAGAATCATGGCTTAAAGCTCTTCCTGGTGAATTGCATAAACCTTACGCCAAAACCCTTTCTGATATCCTCGAACGTGAGATCAATGCTGACGGTAAAAGCCCTCCGATTTATCCACCGCAGCATTTGGTTTTCAATGCCCTTAATACAACTTCTTTTGATCGAGTCAAGGTTGTTATTATTGGACAGGTACATACAGCATTTGGACTCAAAACTTTGGTTTCTTTGAGGATTTTGTTTATGAGTTAACTAAGTTTTTGACTATGTTTGATTAGGATCCTTACCATGGACCTGGTCAAGCTATGGGTTTGTCTTTCTCTGTGCCTGAAGGAGAAAAGCTTCCTTCTAGTCTTTTGAACATATTTAAGGAGCTTCAGAAAGATGTTGGCTGTTCCATCCCACGTCATGGTAATCTACAGAAATGGGCTGTGCAGGTAAATGGAGTTCCTTTATGACCTCTCTCTACTTATTTGTGTCATCAGTTCTCAGTTTACTTGGAGAAGATAAAAAAATTCACTTTTGAATCTCTTTGTTTAGGGTGTGTTGCTGCTGAATGCCGTTCTTACAGGTAATGTTTCCTATGGCTTGACGACCTTATGAGTTTAAAACTGTCAAAATCCTGCAATTCTTCTTACAAATATGTTGGTTACCTTGGCTTCTAATTCAGTAAGGAGTAAACAGCCTAATTCACATGCAAAGAAAGGGTGGGAACAATTCACTGATGCCGTTATTCAAAGCATCTCACAGCAGAAGGAAGGTGTTGTTTTTCTCCTCTGGGGGAGATACGCTCAAGAGAAATCCAAGTAGGTTTCGTTTAATGAATGTGATATATGAGAAGATTAGCTCATTTTGACTTCCAACACACTAGACACTAGACTTGTAGATTTCGCACCCTATGCATCTTTATTGTTTTTATCTTGTATGACTACAGGTTGATAGATGCGACTAAGCATCATATACTCACAGCAGCTCATCCATCTGGTTTGTCGGCACATAGAGGCTTCTTCGACTGCAGGTTAGCTCAAGTCCAGTACACCTTTTTGCAAGATATGACATGACCTGCAATGATCTGCATGTTGTACCTTTTGACAGGCATTTCTCTCGCGCAAACCACATATTTGAGCAAATGGGGATTCCTCCCATTGACTGGCAACTTTAACATCTTAACCTTAGGCTTAATGCCAAGACGAAGTGTAATATTTCTCGGGAAGCCTAGCATTTTTTGCAGTTCTTTTTTTTTGTGAAGAGAGCTTCAAGTTCTTAACAGTTCTAATGCCTTTTTTTTTTTTTGTGGATTATGTTATCACGGAACCCTAGCATAGGCTGTTGAAGTAGTTGTATCTGAGTATGGCTCAGTAATGGCACACTGTCTTCATTTTGTAGCTTTAAAGAATGGTTTTAACTGTGTATTATATATGTATGGAACGCAAGAAGCTGTAAGTTCTATTATTGACGACTGCTAAAAAGACATTTCTATGTAACCCCTTTGAATTTCGAGTCCAAAGGCATGTCAGGGAAACAATAATTTTACAATCTTAAAACAAAATTTACAGGAGCAACTGCTCCTATACTCTATAATCATGAATTTCACAAAAGGTACACACTCTGCTAATCTGCATTACCTGTTAGCTCGACGTATGATGATTTTTCTGAATTGACCAAAACAAGCTCCAAACCTAGGAGGACACATAGAGAAAATACTCGGCTAGGATTTTCTTCTTGTTCTTTTCATGTCTTATGTCTCTTCCTCAATTTCCTTATGGTTGGCAAGTGCCATTCAATTGAATGTGGACATCCGAAAAACAACAAAAGATTCCGGCAGCTCTTTTCACCATCTTCTTCTGTTCCTTGAGAACTTAAATGGCTTAAGTAAGTCTTGCCTTCATAAATATAGCTAAGCTGTTGCCACAACAAAACACTTAACCCAATCGCCACAGAAACACTTGCCACAAAGAGATAGACTAGGACAAGGCCTCGAACGGAGATGAAGACAGCGTTGGCTATGTAAGCAAAAGATATATTCTTCACTGCTCTCAGAACCGATAAACTATTACCATGCGCCACATGGGCCACCTCAGATGCATACGCAGCTCTATTTTCCATAGGTGGCAAGATGTGAATCACAGAATACACACACATAACAGCAGCATAGATTGTGCTAATGACGGCTGAGATAAGAAATGCTATAAATTGTTTGTGATTCCCCGCACCAACACAGTTCCCAATCTGCAAATACAACACAAGGAGAGTCCTTAGCCAGTGAATAAGAACAATGAGCTTTAAGGTATTGGAGACAAAGTCAACAAGATTGGGGAAGATTAGAGGGTCGTATGAAATGGAATGATAAACTTGGTACAAGTCTATGTGGTTTATGTAAGCGCTAAATTTGAAATTTAATCATCCATAGTGTATCACCACACAATGTACACTCAAAAGGCCACTCTATTTTCAGCCCTTAATGTGAAAATGATATATGTAATAACCAAAGAGAAACCTGAAAAAAACATGAGACTTACAAAGGGGCAATGGTGATCCATGTCCAAGACACACATGCGACACGTGCGGCAGTGATGAGTTCTAGGTGACTTGGGCTTGGAGCAGTAGTTACAAAAGGTATAGTTGTTAAGTGCGCCATTCCCTACTCCAGGGTGGGTTCCATAAAGGATATTTGGTGGTCTCCCGGCGCATTTAAAAGCAACAAGAATAAATGTTGAGAGCGTTGATGTCGCCAGACACGCTGTCGTAATACAATGAAAAATTCCGCAAGCCAAGCTGATTGAAAACAAGACAGGATATGCAGCCCAAATCCCACCACCTGAAGTATTTTTCCAAAAGAGTATTCAACAGAGAAACGGGAAAGCTTAATTTTTCAACATAATGTTAGTTCTTATTTAGAGAGACTTACATATCACAAAGAGCATAAAAACTGCCAGAATAACGACAAAACACCGGTCACGGAAACGTCTCAACCCAAAGCTTTTGGTTTCAGGTCTGACTGGATTCTGATTCGTGATTGCACCACACCATCCACACTTGAAAACAGGTGCATATGATGGAAGAACAAGGTTTAGCCCACATCCCCAACAAACTGCTTCGTAATCCTCATTTATGTTTGTAACAAAACTCCCCTAGAAGAAAAAAAAAAAAAAAAACAGTTATATTTGTTACGGCCTATCGCTATTTCACAGTTATCTCTTTCAAACCTATTCTCCAAGAGAACGGTCCCACTATATCAAGGGCACTCTACTATCGGATGGCCTCAATGCATAAACACTGTCACTAACACTAACACAATCCAGCTTCATGATTTCCTAGACAGTATTATGTTATCTGAACATTTCTCTATCAGATACCGATGATTGAGAAGTTATAATATTCCCTTTCTTTCCCTATCATTAAGCAAGTATTATGAAAAGAGAAAGGTCAAGTATAATGCCAGATTTGATAAAAAGTTTCATCCTTTGTCAATCATTATAGTCTGAAAACTAGTTGACAAGACCCTATTGACATTCATAAGCTTTTCCAAAACCCACACTTTTAAGCATACCAGCTAAATCTCCTAAACCAGTACGAAAAAGCAAAGCTTGCCAAAACTCAGAGATGTTGAGATGAAATCTTTTAAAGCCTATGCTAGTGAAAATAAAGTCAAAGAGAGGAGAAGGATCCACTAACCTGAGAAGACTCTTCCATAGGTATCCGAGATACAAGAAAAAACAAGGTTTCTTCTTAAGAAATCCCAGATGATTGATGAGAGTTCAACAATCATAAACTCAAAGAGAACCCAAAAAGCTCTGAATAAGCAACATATCCTAAACCAATAGAAACCCAATCAATCATCAGCTAACCAGAGGAGTTGAATTTATAGGTTTAATCTGATGTAAGAAACACGTCTCGCTGAAGAATCATCCGTCAGAGAATATTCGAAATCTCTAATCTTTGGGCGACGACCAGAGAACTAACAGCTCCCTTAAAGCTACGGTCTTTTCACAAAGATCTGATTAACCCTCTCAATTGCTTGACCACGACACAAGGCATCTGAAAGATTATTGAGAAATTCAAAAAACGGCCTATTCCTCTATAGATCAATTCACCGTTGGTCGTCGACGGCGATTGGGACACAGTAAACACCGGGAATTTTTATGATCGGAGGTTTGGGAAGAAGAAGAGGAGAAGCATGATGAACTCAGGCGGCGAAGAAATGATATTAATTCTTGTTAATTTACATATCTCTCCCTCCCCATTATTATTTTAATTCTTATTTTTGGTCCCATTCTATAATCTTATACTAATAAAGTGTTTGACAAAAAAAATATATATATATATAATTCTCATATATATATATATAATAAAGTAAAATTCTTTCAATGTTCTAATAAGTAAATATTTTATATAATTACCACAATATTATCATTTGTTAGGAAGTAAGTAAATAATACAATATAAATAAAAAGTTTTGTGCCAAAAAATTAATTAATTTTATTCTAAAATAATATCAAGATATGGAAAATATGGAAAAAATCAATTAATTTCATTCTAAAATATTATCAAGATATAAAAAATATAGAAATCTTATTATATAAAGTTGAGTTTTGAAAGTTAGTCATTAACAGAATTTTGACACGTGTCAAGTTATCAATCTGAGGTTTTGACATGTGTAAAAGTTAATTTGAATATTAAAAAAATAGTTCACATTTTATAATAATATGTATTTATCTATACAAGAAAATTCTATTCCAAAAACAAAGGGAATATTTACCCAATGCAGCAAGGAAAGTGGATTACTATAAATATGTATATTGAGACTTACAATAAAAAAAAACCAAAAACTAAATTTGGGTATAATAACATGAAAACCAAAGTGACAAATCCAGAATATGAGAAACGATGAGCAAATTGCTATGATAGAGAAGACAATTACAGATGAACCTCATCTATGGTTGGATTTAACTACGCTTCAGACATGTAAGTAAATTATTGCTTCACATATATCTCCCACTATTTTTACGTCATATTTGTTTTAATCTTTCATTGTCTAAGATAGTTTACAAAATATAGGGTCCTCAATTTACAACTACGCAGCTTAGAAATTGGTAAGAACTTTTATTATATTATATTACAAAATTTTGCAACACTTTAATCTAATCAAAAATATGTATTGTAGGATTTACCACATAAGATCAAGATCAAAGGCAAATCAAACTACCAAGCAGTCAAAACCATCGAATTTAACTATTGATAAGAATCAAGATAACCATGTCCAATGGAGCAACCTATATGGGTTGCTCAAAAATAAACTAATCACATAATTAATATTAAACTAATCAAAGCAACCCACTAAATACTTAAATCAAAAATCATCCTTCCACTAAAGAAACCTATGAAGGTTTCTCAATCATTAAAATAATTTTTTTTTAAACTACTGCTTATTAATTTTCAAATTTAAATAATTTTAAAATGACAAAAAAATTATTTAAATTACTTATATTACATTTAACAGGGAAACAAAAATATTTTACAGAATTCGGGAATATTAAACACTAGATAAGGCCCACGTTATTACGCGAGTAAAAATTAATAAAAAAATATTAAGAATAATTAAGTAGTAATTTACATGTTTTTAGATTTTATCTTGTAGATTATAGGGGAGAGGTTTTGGTGACTAAAGACATAGAGTTGGTTAAGCACCGGTTTAAATATAATAGCTGTCATTTGTTTTGTTATACTGTAACTGAGTTTTTCCAACTCGATGGAGATGAAGATAACCGGAGTAAACTGGTGTCGACTAGGTGAAAAGAGATGTGGTTTTTGTTATTGCTCCCAAAATTAATGGGATTGTATATATCGCATATCCCACCTTTGTTTTTTTGTGAGGGTAGATACTTTCATCAACGGTGACACAAATACCGTTACATAATCATTGCACAGGCCAATCCAGTCTTTATTATTTAATTTAATTAATTAGTTTATAAGTTCTGGAAGTTTATTAGTTAGTAGATTTAATTTTATTTAAAAATCTAGCCTAATCATATTATTAATCGAACTTTCCTTTTTTAATCGTCTTCATTAAATAACCAAAATAAATCAAAGTTGGGAAAGAAATAAAGCACGTGACTTGTAAACCATATAAACCTATAATTTGTTAAATTTTCTTTTGACAATTAAAAATATATATTATTATTTAGTCATTTATAATCATTTCTTCATGGCAATAGAATATTACTACTGGAAAAATATTGGAGGAGAGACTATTCGACAAAATGTTTGGATCATTTGAGCTAGCAAACATCATCATTGATCTATCTTTTGATTCTTTGACCAAAAGATTCTCAAAACTACTGAAGTGGGTGTTTGGGTGGATCAGGGCTTGGATAGCTTACATTATTCTCCTGGGGAAGGCTATTCTCATTGGATCTAAGAGTCCAGAAGAAGAAAATAGGCACCTCATTAACACCATGAAAGCGAAAATGGAAATAATGGAGAGAAAGCTGAAAATTGATGAAGTAAACAAGCAGTTGTTTAATGTCATGATTACGAAACTTGAAGAAATGAGAACCATGTCTTTATGGATGGAAGTTGATTCTTGGGAAGAAATGGTAATGTAGGAATTAGGTTTCCATAATGAATTTGTTTAAGGGGGGAAACAAATTCAATAGAGTTATCTCTCTAGAAAATAGATCTAAGCCTTGGAATTTAAAAGTAAAGAAGTAGAACTCAAAAGAATTAGGGTTTATTGCTAAGAACAAGAGGAGAACTCAATTATTGTATTCGATTCTGGATACCTTACAATGGAGAAGTATCCCCCTCTTTATACATGCTCTAAGATTACAATATATATTCACTTTCCTTATCGGACGAAGTGAGATATGGAAAGCTGCCTCATTGCTTCATTCGGCCGCCGTGCCGAAGTGGAAGTCGGCTCCTTCTTCTTCAAGGTGACACTTTGGCCGAACTGACTTCTCGTTGACCTAATCAAGCCCTTAACCGGTTTCCCGGTGAACTAATCAATTAGTATTTCTGGTTTAGCTCGGTATGTCGGGGGTGCTGAATCCCGTACCAACAGGTAAACATGTTAGGGGATAAAAGACTTGACTCCATTGAATCAATGGTTCAAAAAGTGTTAATCAATGTACAAAAGAAACACAGACTTTTTAGAGATTTTGACTCTAATTTTGAATTTAAATTCTAATTTACAAACCTTAATCTCAGATGAGATTTTAGAGATTTACCTTTGAAAAAGAGAAGAAAATGAAGAAATAAATCAGATTTGATTTTGACCAAAAATTCAAATCTCATCTGATTTATTTTGAATATCTTCATTAGTTCGAAATAAATCAGTTCGTCTTGCGTTATTGCCTTTCGCTTATCTGAGGGTTAGTTTTGTGTTTTAACATTAATATCTAACTCTTTATGTTTTTTTTTCTCCTCATCTTTTTAGTTTACAAGGCTAAATGATGATGTCATTGGACATAATGAAGTTTTTTCTTCCGTTGGTGTCAATTACGCATATTTTACATGGAAGAGCTTTAATGCTCTCAGATTAAGCACTGATTGGATCATGGTTTGAGCCAATGCTTGGGGTTTCATTTCCAGAGTTGTTTTGCTTAATCTTAGCTTTTTCTCTCACACTTTGTGTTTAAAAGTCACATTTTTCCTTTCGCCAAACAAAAGACTTTGTTTATTTAAATCCTAGTTTATAATATTTCTTTGTTGTTAAATATTTTCTAATATTTAAGTCACAATTGTATTATTTACTTCCTAACAAATAATAATATTATGGTAACTATATAAAATTTTGATAAATGATACCTCATTAGAAAATATATAATTACTAGATGGGTAATGAAAAATGATATAATATTTTTTTAGTATAACAGTGTAATTAAATTTATTAAATATGAAAATAATAGATTTAAATTTGAGAAAATAACACATGTGAAAATAATAGAGTGTCACTTGTCAACTTATTCGAGCATGAGTTTGAGAAAATCTTACTTTATTATATAAAATATTATCAATTTATTTTATTTTAAAATAATTTAAAGATAGAAAATATGATATTTTTTTATTTTTTAAACAAAATATCAATTTTTGGTATGATCAATTTATTTATTAGATAAAGTAAAATAATTGGATAATGTAAACAGCTTAAACAGGGATTAGTTAATCATTATAATAATTTATTGTGTATTAATTCGTTAAAATATAATTCCCTCAATACATTTTAATATATTAATTGTCATACAATTTATGTTTTATAATAAAAGTGAAAAAACACAATCAAAACATAAATATCATTCTAAAAACAAAACATAAAACATGCTAACCAAAAAAAAAAAAACATAAAGCAAAAACAAATTTCTTATAAATATCAAAACAAAGTGTGTGTGTGTGTAAAGGTGGAGATGAAACCATCTTTCATGCGTTACGGGATTGCCCTTCCAACGTGGGCATCTGGAACCGTATTGTACCTACACGACAAAGACAAGTTTTCTTTAATAGTACAGTTTTGGAATGGTTACATAGCAACTTGAGTGACACAAATGCAGGGATAGAGTGTCCATGGCCAACAATGTTTGCTGTCGATGTTTGGTGGGCATGGAAATGGTGATGTGGGTATGTCTTTGGAGCGGTTGGGAAATGTCGGGATAGAGTAAAGTTTGTGACAAATACAGCTACTGAAGCATGGAAGGCGCACCAGGGGTCGCCGATTGGGACAGCGAGACATAATACACTTACGAAAATGATTAGTTGGATACCGCCTAAAGAAGGCTGGATGTGAGTGAATACACATGGAGCATCCCATGGTAATCCGGGTTTGGCCACATCTGGTGGCGTGTTATGTGATGCGAGTGGTTGTTGGCAAGGGGGTTTTGTATTAGATATTGGGGTTTGTTCAGCGGTTTTGGCAGAATTATGGAGGGTTTATTACGAACTTTACATTGCATGGGGGAAGAGTATCAGCTGGTTGGAGTTAGAGGTTGATTCAGAACTGGTGGTGGGGTTTTCAACGAAAGGGGTTGCGGACACGCATCTTTTGGCTTTTCTAATATGCTTGTATCATGGCTTCTTATCTATGGACTGGATAGTCTCTATTGCACATTTATATAAAAAAGCAAACCGTATTGAGGATAGTTTAATTCACTATGCTTTCACGTTACCTATAGGATTTCAATTTTTAGAGTCTTGTCTGTTAAGTATCGAATCATTTGTCCAAGGAAATGTGTTTCCAAAGCTCATGCGTGCTTACTTTTTATTTTAAATAAATTACAGGGGATCAATCCCTATTTACTACAAAAGAATAAAAAACAAAGTTTTCATCAGTCATCGTATTTTACGCTTCACATAATTCTATAGATATGTAATTTTTTATGATAATTATTATTAAATTTATTTTAAAATAACTAAATATATTTCAATATATATTAGTTATAAAATATTGTATAATTGCGTTTAGCCACAAACTTTTCTAGTTAATGATTTTTTTGACAACCTCCTCCTGCAAATAATACCAAAAATTTCGACACTTGTAAAACTTGGGAGTCAAGTGTCGTAAGTCAACCCAAATCATACAATTAATGGTAAGATTAACATCAGCTTGTGAGATGTACGGTTCAGATTTACAAAGAAAAAAAAAAGAAAAGAAAAAAAAAAAAAGACAAGACCGACTCTTCGATTTTCCCAAAACCAGAACCAAAAGAATCTATATAAATTACAAATCTCCTGTCAAAAAAAAAAAACCCTAAACCTTTTAAGATTCTCGTTAAACCTAGCTGTAGCAGCAATCTCTCTCGTTTCTGATCGGAGCCATGAGCAAGTCTAGCAAGAAATCAGACACCAAAGTAGCGATCTTTCTTCATCTTCTTCTCACTCTGT
Source organism: Camelina sativa (assembly GCF_000633955.1). Lineage (NCBI taxonomy): Eukaryota > Viridiplantae > Streptophyta > Magnoliopsida > Brassicales > Brassicaceae > Camelina > Camelina sativa. The sequence continues at coordinate 8,358,902 of NC_025685.1, read as the reverse complement.
TTTGTCTGTGAAGACAATTATGAACTCTGTGTTATTATTATTTTTTAATCTTTGATTTTCTAGGTTGAAGCTGCACCACCTGCTTCAATGACAAAGCCACTCAAGAAAGGTACTGTTTTTTTTTTTATACGTTGTGTAAAAATCTGTGGTTTCTCTTAATTGTGGTTTCATTCACCAAAGCTCAAAAACTGGAATTATTGTGTCGTGAAGCAATTTTATGATTTTGTTACATACGCTCATCACAATCTCACATGCACTTAATAGATTTGTTTGGTTAATTCATCTTCAATTTGTTAACAGTCCCAATTTTTCTTGGATTCTCGACTCTGGCTCATTACTTTTCTGCTTGGACGATTTGGGGATTTGTTTGTTGATTGAATCATTGTATTATGTTGTGTTGAACGAGTGTGATTACAAATTTCTCAACAATTATGTTCTATTTTTTTATAATTTCTTTGTTAGGTAAGAGAGATGCGGAACAGGATTTGGACATCCAAGTTTCGAAGAAGCAGAAGAAAGACTTGATTGCTGCTGTTCAGAAGGAGAAAGCTGCGAAGAAAATACCAAAGAAGGTAGAGACTAGCAGTTCTGACTCATCTGATTCTGAGGAAGAGCAGAAGGTAAAAAACTTCGATCTCGTTGTGTAATTTGTATAAAGCAATGTGACAAATGTAGTTTAAGTTGAGTTTAAACTGAGTACAATGTTCTGTCTATACTCATCTTGTCTCTTTAATTTGCTGCTGTTCAGAAGGAGAAAGCTGCGAAAAAAATACCGAAGAAGGTAGAAACTAGCAGTTCTGACTCTTCTGATTCTGAGGAAGAGCAGAAGGTAAAAACTTCAATCTCTTTGTGTAAAATGTATAAAGCAATGTGATGAATTTAGTTAAGTTGAGTTTAAACTGAGTACTATGTTTCTGTCTATACTCATCTTGTCTCTTTAATTTGCTGCTGTTCAAAAGGAGAAAGCTGCGAAAAAAATACCGAAGAAGGTAGAAACTAGCAGTTCTGACTCTTCTGATTCTGAGGAAGAGCAGAAGGTAAAAACTTCAATCTCGTTGTGTAATTTGTATAAAGCAATGTGCAAAATTTAGTTAAGTTGAGTTTAAACTGAGTACTATGTTTCTGTCTATACTCATCTTGTCTCTTTAATTTGCTTTTTAGACTAAGAAGACTACTAAGAAAGTTACTGCAAAGGAACCTCCATCTAAGCTGAAGGATGACTCTTCTGAAGACGATGATGATTCTTCTTCGGATGAGGTAGGGATTGCATTACCGAACTTCTCTCAATGCTATTGCATTGCCCCTTTTTTTTTTTTTTTTTTAATATTGATTTATACATATAGGAACCTGCCCCTGCAAAGAAGCAACCTGAACCTCTAAAGAAAGACAAGGTAGATAGCAGCTCATCGGAGGATGATTCTTCTTCAGACGAGGTGTGTTTTGCTGCATCATTTCACGTTAGCTCAATGTTAGAGGGGATGTCATCAGCTTAGTTTGCAATTGTGTCTTTTAAAAAATTGTTAGGAAACCGCCCCTGTGAAGAAGCAAACAGCAAAAGCTCTTAAGAGTTCAAAGGTCGAGAGCAGTTCATCAGAGGATGATTCTGAGGTAAGAGTTGTGTTACACATGTTAGCTCATAATTACAACCTAATATCATATGCTTAGCTGAAATTCTTTTTTTTTTTCCTTTTATATAACTTGATTAGGAACCTGCCCCTGCAAAGACGCAACCTGTTAAGAAAGACAGCTCATCCGAGGATGATTCTTCTTCAGATGAGGTATGAGTTGTTGCATCATTACATGTTAGATGAATGTGAAAGCTTAATTTGAAATTTGTTTGTTTAATAAAACTTTGTTAGGAAACTGCCCCTGTGAAGAAGGTAGCGTCAGTTCCTAAGAAGGACAAGGCAGACAGCAGTTCATCTGATGATGGATCTTCATCTGACGAGGTAAACATTGCGTTTTTACATGTTAGCTTAATGTTACAAGAATATCATAAGCTTATTTTG
>NC_025685.1:8347549-8355833 GCF_000633955.1 Camelina sativa | reverse complement strand
CAAGGCAGACAGCAGTTCATCTGATGATGGATCTTCATCTGACGAGGTAAACATTGCGTTTTTACATGTTAGCTTAATGTTACAAGAATATCATAAGCTTATTTTGTTTATTTATTTATTTAAATAAATCATAATTAGGAACCTGCCCCTGCAAAGAAGCAACCTGCAGGCCTTGAAAAACCCAAGGCAGAAAGCGGATCATCTGATGACGAAACATCTTCAGACGAGGTAGAAATCACATCATTACACATTATCTCAATGTTGGAGGAATGTCATATGTTTGATTTTTAAACTCCTTTGATAAAAACATTATAGGAATCTGCCCCTGTGAAGAAGCAACCTGCAGCCTCTAAGAATGCCAAAGCAGCGAGCAGTTCATCAGAAGGAGAATCTTCTTCTGACGAGGTAAGAATTGTGTTATACATATGGTTAGCTCAATGGTAAAGTAATATCATATACTTACTTGGAGATTCGATTTTTATATAAAACATAATTAGGAACTCACACCTGCCAAGAAGAAGCCAACAGTTAGTAAGAAAGCCAAAGCAGCTGCAAAAGATTCATCATCCTCGGAGGACGATTCTGATGAGGTTTGTTTTGATACAGTTTCTATGTCTTCATATATATACTAATTAAAACATGATAATGACCGTGTCTCTATATTTGTTATTTTTTAATATTGGATCATTTAAATGATTTGTGATAGTTTTATATTCTATACACTTAACATTCCATACTATTTTGCCACTTGCAGGAAAGTGATGATGAAAAACCTCCTACGAAGAAGGTAGTTACATTCTTCCACAAGGTTGTTGTCATTAGTTTTATGATGTGGAAGTGACAATAAAACTTTTTTTGCAGGCTAAAGTTTCATCAACAAAAACTTCTAAACAAGAAAGCTCCAGTGATGAATCTAGTGAGGAGTCTGATGAGGAGGAGAGTGAAGATGAGAAAGTGACCCCAAAGAAAAAGGTACTATTAATTTTGTCGTCAAATCCTTCTCTATAGGATGAATATACTTGCTATGTTTTGGTAATAATTTTTGTTCTATCTTTTGATCAAAATCCAGGATTCTGATATTGAAATGGTGGATGCAGAGCAGAAATCAAATGCAAAACAGGTAAAAACTCCTGTAAACGTTTGTTATGAATTTCATTCTTTTAGTTATGATTAATTTGTACGTTCTGTGAAATGTCTTTTGGTTATCACGTTTTTAATGTGTTCTTTTTATAATACAGCCGAAGGCACCAACAAGTCAGGGAGGCTCAAAGACATTATTTGCTGGAAATCTTCCCTATGCAGTTACGAGATCTGACATGTAAGTATATAACACTTTTTTTCTGGTTCTTCCGATTTAAGTGTTAATTGTGTGATATTTATAACCCAATATACAGAGAGAATTTCTTCAAAGAAGCTGGTGAAGTTGTCGATGTTAGAATTGCTTCACATGAAGATGGGAGTCCTAAGGGATATGGGCATGTTGAATTCGTTTCTGCAGAAGCAGCTCAGAAGGTTCGTTCATATTTGGTTATTTTGGAAAGTGGTTTTGGAAATTTCGATGATGATTGGATCTGTTTTGATTGTAGGCAATGGAACTGAATGGTAAACCCTTACTAGGCCGCGATGTTCGTCTTGATCTTGCTAACGAGATTGGAAACAGAACTCCACGCAGGTAGGTTTCTTATCTGCCATATATGAGCATGTTGTGAAAGTTGATTATGCATGTTTGTTTCCAAGCTAATATCGTTTTTTCTTGAATATATGCAGCAATCCTGTTTCCTATGGAGTAGGAAGCCAATTCCGAAAGCTTTATGTTAGAGGATTTGATACTTCTCTTGGAGAAGATGAAGTAAAACTCTTGTCCTCATTTTTTATTTAAACCAATATGACATGTTACAATAGCTGTGTTTGTGTAAATCTCTGATGCAAACCGCTAAAAATCTGTTTTGAACATGATCAGCTCAAGGATGCCTTTAGAAATCACTTTAGTACTTGTGGAGAAGTGGGAAGGATTTCTCTTCCAACTGATCGTGAGAGTGGTGTCATGAGGGGGTTTGTAACTCTTCTCTCCTGCATCGGCGAATGATGGTAATGACTACGACGCTTACGGAAGTTTTTTCTTATTCTTTCAGGATGGCTTACGTAGATATGAAGAGTGGATTCGATGAGGCGTTGCAACTGAGCGGAAGTGAAATGGGAGGAGGATTTTTAACGGTGGAAGAGGCTAGACCAAGAGATAGTGATGGCAGTGGTTCAAATGACAGACCTCCAAGGGACAATGGTGGCCGTTTCTCGAATAGAAGAGGTAGAGGACCACCTGGTAGAGGGCCACCTGGTAGAGGACGTGGCCGTTTCAGTAACGCTGGAAGAGGACCCAGCAAACCAAGTCTAACTGCATCTGCCCAAGGTTTGTTTCTTCTTCATTCATCTTCCCCTTTTTTTTGTTGATTTACATTGTAGATATTCTTATAAACTTGTGTTTTTGTATTGATCTTGCAGGGAAGAAGACCGTCTTTAATGATGAAGAGTAGAAAGCTTTTTTTATGGTTGGAGATGGCTCTTGTTTTTGTTCTATCTTTTATTTAGCTCTTTTTTTGGCATTGGTTTATTTTGTTTCCTATTGAGAAAAGCATGAAACTTTTATTATGTGATGAGTTACTACTCTACTTAAGATATTTGTGTTGGCTTTTCTTAAACTAAGAGCACTTTGCTGCTTAAAATTTTGAACTAATCCTTTACCTTTACTACCTTTGCTGCTTACAGTCTCTTTTTAATTAGTGAAAAGAGTTTAGAAGCTGTAATATCTCTTGTTATCATCTTTGCTCATACCAAACTGTTCAATCTCTTTTCTATTTAAGACACGATTGTTATTTATTTTTTTGCTTTTGACTTTTGAGACTAGTTCTAGAGCGTATACTGTAAACAATTAAATTAATAAACCCTTTATAAAACAAAAATAACAATCAAAATATTCAAACAGTTAAAAAAGAGTTTTTTTTTTGTTGAACAAAGTGAAAAACACATCATAAATAAATAAAAATAGATCAAAATTTTCCTCATGTTACATAAAAATAACACATTTAAAAACGAACAAAAAAAACAATCAAAATATTTAAATTTTTTAAGAAGTTGCTTTATTGATTGAAAAAAATGAAAAACACATCATAAATAAATAAAAATATATCATACTTTTGCTCATGTTACATAAAAATAACACATTTATACACACACAAAAACAAAAAAAAACCTTTTTACAAATTTGGTGTTCGAACAAAAAAAACACACATTTTACAAGATTTGTTTCATTGTTTTGGCTGATATATATATATAGATTAGTTATATGGAATAAATAAATAAATGGCTACGAATTTATACGAGTTACAAAAACACCCGTTAAACCCTAAAGACCTTAAACCTTGTGGCCGCGCCGCGTTATTACTCTGACCTCTTCTCTCTCTCTCTCTCTCTCTCAAGCTCCCTCTCTCAAGTTCTTCAATTCTCTGCTCTCTAGAATCATCATCCTTCGAGTGGTTTCGTTTCTCAAAGTAAGTTTTTTTTCTATTCCTTTACCCTTTCTCTTCCTGTGTTTGTTCTTCGAAGAGGTCTGTATCCAAAATGGATTTGCGTACAGCGGTTGATAAGGCTCCTGTAAACTTCAACTAGATCAATTCGTATATATTCCTTAAGTTTTGGATTGAAAGTCGAAATTTTTACGGTTTTAGTTATTGATGTTTGGGTATGAATTCGTTTGATGTAGATACCCTAATTTCGAAGTGATTGCTCTGATTCCTACTTTCTCAGATGTTTAAAATTACTCTCAAGTTTTTTCTTTTAATTACTTATTCATTAGATTCTGTAATTTTGCTGCAGAATTGATTGGTTGAGAAAGAGCAAACATGGTTGAATCGGAGAAGACGTCCGTTGATGAGCTGAAGAAGAGGATAAGGAAGAGGAATCGTGGGAAGAAGAATGAGCAGAAAAAACCGGAAGAAGAAGAAATCCAGAATGTAGAAGAGGAAGATGAAATGCAAAAGAAGAGTGAAAAGAAGGTTAAGAAAGTGAAGTTGCAAGGTAGAGGCAAAATCGAGGAAGAAGAAGAAGAGGTGGAAGCAAAGGAGGAAGGCAAAGAAGAGAAGAATATCTTGATTGTTGGGAAAGGGATTATGACTAATGAGACTTTTGAATCCCTGAACTTAACTGAGCAAACTTCCCAAGCTATTAAGGAGATGGGATTTTCACACATGACTCAAGTACGTATATCTGAACCTTCTTCTCATGTTTGTAATTGAAAACATGGTGTTGTGGCAGAGTAAGTTTCTAAGTCTCGTAACTGTTTGTTATCATTCAGATTCAAGCCGGATCAATAAAGCCTCTTTTGGAGGGAAAAGATGTTCTTGGTGCTGCCAGGACTGGTTCTGGTAAAACCCTTGCTTTTCTCATACCGGCTGTAGAGTTGCTGTATAAAGAGAATTTCTCCCCTCGCAATGGGACTGGTGTGATTGTTATTTGCCCCACAAGAGAACTTGCTATTCAGGTAAATTCTCTTCTTTTTTTTTATCTACCTATGGCGACATTTCAACTTAGCAGCTATCATACTGTCGTTGCGAGTAGATGAGTCATGTAGTTCTTGCAATGCATTAGGTAGAACAAAACCTCTGAGGTTATCATCTCTCATGTAGATGCTTCGTTGCAATTGCGTTGGATATGTTATGTATGAACATTGTTGTATATTGCTGCGGCCTCCCGTTCCTATTTTTAATGGTACTATTTTGATATTTCAGACCAAAAATGTGGCGGAGGAGCTACTTAAGCATCATTCACAGACAGTTGGCATGGTTATTGGTGGCAATAACAGAAGGTCAGAAGCACAACGCCTTGCAAATGGTGCAAACTTGTTGATAGCAACTCCTGGACGTCTTCTTGATCATCTTCACAATACAAAGGGTTTCATTTATAAACACCTGAAGGTACTGTCCTTTCCATGCTTCCATCTGTCTTCTTTTTGTAAAGCAGATACTAAAAGCTCTGTGTTGATCTACATGGGTACCATTTTCAATAAACAAACAATATTAAGTAAAAGAGGCCATAGATGAATATCTGAATTGTAGACAGCAGCTTATGCTATATTCATTTCTGTTGTATGAATGGCAGAATTACAAAAGTAATAATGTGATCCACACATCTTCCGTTGGTATATTTAGGTTTATGCTATAGATGATCCTAATGAATGTTAATTGCTCTATATATTCCCTAAAAATTGCAGTGCCTTGTGATCGATGAAGCTGATAGAATACTGGAAGAGAATTTCGAGGAAGACATGAATAAGATTCTAAAGATTTTACCAAAGGTACATCATCTTTGGGGTCCTAATTAATTTTTATTCAAACCATGTATTGGGTCAGTATCATAGATTTCTTATTTTCCCTTTAAGTTTCCTTTATAGAAACATGCCATTATCATGTGAATTTGATTTAGGTACTGTTATTATCCTCGAAAAACCACTACCGAAATAGTATTATTGGAATTTGTATATACAAATGCTTACGGTGGTTTTGTCTTATGCACTGATTGAAGTTATTACCATGTTTCTGCAGACTAGGCAAACTGCGTTATTCTCTGCCACCCAGACTTCTAAGGTAAATTTCTGTTGGCTATGGTCTTGTCATTATTAGCATTGCATGTTTCTTAATGAAGCATTTTTATGGTGAATCTCTTTCAGGTTAAAGATCTTGCTCGGGTGTCATTGACATCTCCTGTTCCTGTTGATGTCGATGATGGTAGACGCAAGGTATGAATAAAATAAAATACTCTGGAATGATTATTTAAGGAGCATGGAGATTTTTCTTATAAAGTTTCTAAAACTGTTAGGTGACGAATGAAGGATTGGAGCAAGGCTATTGTGTTATTCCGAGCGAAAAAAGACTTCTCCTTCTAATTACCTTTTTGAAAAAGAACCTCAAGAAGAAAACTATGGTCTTTTTCTCGACTTGTAAGTCGGTACAATTCCATGCAGAGATCATGAAAATAATGAAAGTGGATTTTTGTGATATCCATGGAGGACTGGATCAGACCAGAAGAACTAAAACCTTTTTTGACTTCATGGACGCAAAAAAAGGTATCTTGTTATGTACTGATGTTGCTGCTCGTGGTCTGGATTTTTCTTCTGTGGTACGTCTCCTCATCCATGTTCTTGCATTTTTTTATGTACGCTTACTTACTCAGTGGTTTTATTGATGTCATATTGTGTTGGATTTTATTATCCGTAGGACTGGATTGTACAGTATGATCCTCCGGACCAGCCAAAGGTAGGACAAACACTTGCTCCTGATTGGTTTTCTATATCTCTTTGGCTATTTGTGTCTGTATCTTAAATAGTTCTTTGGTGCTGTTGTCTTCAGGAATATATTCATAGGGTTGGTCGAACAGCCCGTGGAGAAGGAGCAAAGGGAAAGGCATTGCTTGTCTTGATTCCTGAAGAGCTTCAGTTTATTCGGCACCTTAAGGTGAGAATGGTTTTTGAATTTTTTTTGGTGGGTTAGGGTTAACCAACCAACTTGTGTGTTTTAATTTGTAATTTAACCTTCAGGCTGAAAAAGTACCTGTTAAAGAGCTTGATTTCAATGAGAAGAAGCTTTTGAATGTTCGATCTGCGCTGGTAAGAGTTCTGATTCAGTAATGTTGTGGGTTAAATAAGTTTCCATTTGCGATTGGATTCGCTGTGTAATAACAGTGTTTCTTGTTCTGTTCCGACAGGAGAGATGTGTTGCTGAAAACTATAGCCTGAACATGTTAGCCAAGGATGCATACCGAGCGTATATCTCAGCATACAATTCACACTCTTCGAAAGACATCTTCAATGTTCACCGACTCGATCTCCAGGTAAAAGAAACAAAAAAAATCGAGTTTTCTTCCAAAAGATTATGTTCATGGGATGGATATATAGCTGATATCTCTGGTTTTGACGTTCAATGTCACAGGCGGTTGCAGCATCGTTCTGCTTCTCTTCGCCACCTAAAGTGAATCTGAACATAGAAAGTGGAGCTGGGAAGGTCAGGAAAGCAAGAAATCAGCAAGGTCGCAATGGCTTCAGTCTTTACAGTCCCTATGGCAAGTCTACACCTAAATAGGCGTAATGTGTCTGGATCGGCTTACGACATTTCTATTTGCTCCTTAGACACTTGTTTTTGATTAATTACCCACCAAGTTTTGTTTGAAGAGTAAGCAGTGCGTCTAATTTATGTGAAATATTATTTACTTGGCTTACTATTTCAGTTCAATGGTTATACAACATTTTAAAATTGTTGATATCGTATGCATATAGTAAAGAGTTAAAAAAATGACATGAACATGGAATGATCATTAGAAACCATGAATAACTGTATTACATGAAATGAGCATATCATTGAAGCTAAATTCGGAAACTAAACTCAGTAGTCGAAACAATGGGTTTATGTTAATGAAGTTTTTATTCAGAATACTGCTTAAGAACGAAACAGAACAGCCTAATATGATTGGAGGAATAATAATAATCTAAAGAGATCAAAGACGCTAAATCGACCTAAAATCTTCAGCTAAAACCGCTGGAACTAAACCAGACCAAAAACCGAAACAACCAGAACCGCAAAGACAACAAAACCGGAGCTACTGAACTGGACTGCGGTTTTGAAGGCATTGCTCTTCTTGGCCTTTGGAGTTGACGCCGGAAGAGATGATGAGGAAGAAGAAGAAGATGGTGGAGGAGACTCTGTGGAAGACTCCGTCTCCATAACTTTTATGATCATCTTCTGACCCTTTTCGCAGTGGCCTGAGACACCGCTGATGAAGTAAAACAAACCGGGTCGATCTAGTTTGAAAACCGTGTCTTCGTTGTTTGAGTAGAGTTGCGGTTTGGTGGCTTTGCATTTCTTGTACTCCTCTTCTGACACCATTAACACTGAGTCTTTCGAGTACTTGAAACCTTCACCATAATCCAAAAAAAAAACCACAAAAGAGTTATATATCTTTAAAGATGAAAACTACGTAGAAAAAATATACTCAATATGTACTTACGGAGAGTGTCGCCAACTTTAAAACGGTTATCTGAAGCCCATTGGTTAAACGTATCTCCACGAGACTTAGACGTTGGTACGATCCAACCATCTTCTCCTCCAACTTCAAATTCAGTGCTTGAAACACATGAAAACATATACAACGATACAATGATCGCAACAAGAGTGATCTTCTTGTTCGATGAACCCATTTGTTGTGTTTGGATTGATATCAAAGGAGCTCCAACCAAAGTTAA
>NC_025685.1:8321305-8347156 GCF_000633955.1 Camelina sativa | reverse complement strand
TTTTTTTTTTTTTTTGTCTTTGTTCTTATGACTTGTGGGTGCTTGAGGTTTTGAGTTTATAAAGAGTGAGACTTTGGAGGCCGTTAGACTCGTCCACTTCTTGAGGGATAATTAATGGATATCTCTTTGACTTGGTAATTTATTTTCTTGATTCAAATATTCAATTTTGTCGAAAACAACATGACTTGAAGTTGTTGAGGAATATCAGATTTTGTGGGATGCTTAATAGTTCTTATTTTTGAATTACAAATTTTATGGGGACGTCTGGACGATGTTTTCCAAAAGAAAATTGGGGGAAATATATATGAACCATTTACGCGTAGCTTGCTCTAGAATCAACAGATACGTAGGAGTGTGAGTTGTATTTTTGGTGACGACAAAAGCAATTTTTTTCCTTCTCATTGACCATTTCTACCCGGACTTTCAATTTTAAGTTGAAATTGTCAATTACGAAAATTTTGGTAAACATATTACTGATTTTTTGAATAATTGAGTCACTTTGTCCCAAAACGTTCCAATCTCTTTACCTCTTTAGGGACGTTAAACCCATAATCCAGCATTCGTTCTAAGTGAAGATCGGAAATAGCGAATTCAATGACTACAACATTTTGTAATATCGATTGGAAGTGTTATCCATTTTTGTTGTTTATCCTGAATCGGTTATTGTAGCTTTGCCCTATAGTATGATCAGTTGGTCATTTTGCGAATATCATCGGATTCTCGTTCCGGTTAGGTTTATTATAGGCTCATTTTTTTCTATGGATAAAGCATTATAAAGTTTACACTTTACATTATAAAGTTTACAGTCACTTTACGCATCGGATTCTCGTTCCGGTTAGGTGTTCAAATTTTGCAAAGAAATATTTTTAAAACAGGAAATAAATATGAAAGCAACAAAAACAAACAAACTCTTTTTATTAGGACAAATCTGGTCAGACAGCAAAATCATTCGAAACACTCTCATAAGGTTTATGTATTCAACAAAATCACAATTACAATTAGACTCTTACTTAATTCTTCGTCATGAGGACTGTAAAGAGGAGCAGATATGATACTTCTAGCATAATTTAACCCATCTCACAACTTTTGTGAAAGTCAGCTACAAACACACTAATAGCTTCAATTTCTTTCTTCAAATTCCTCTTCATCTTTTTCAGGTTAATGTATTTGGTACATACTTTCCTTATCTACTTCTAGACCAAATAGACCAACTAAATAATCCAAAATTTCTTTGAAGTGGAAGAGAAGAGTAACAAGGCTGATGGCAAGAGTAAAGGATGTCATAACAAAGGACTAGGTGGATTCAGCAAATTGAGAAAATTCTTGTAAGCAACAACGACAAGCTTAATTAATATGGAAAACAAACAATAACACTTACAAAGTCTGATTAATCACGAAGGAGAAAGGAGCTGAAAACATGGATAACAAACAAAAACACTTAGGAAAGCTGACTAAACACATGATAACAAACAAAAACACTAGGAAAGCTGACTAAACACATGAGTAATCATGTCAACTTCACAACCATGCACATGACAATATGAAAAATTCAATTCAAAGAAAATCCACAAGTTCAGTTAAATTTTGCAAAGGAGACAAGAGCCAAAAATAGATAGTTAAATTTTAGAAAGGATACAAGAAGAATGATTATAAACGACTAAATTTGTACGATTGAGGCCCTGAGATTATCCATGAGTAACTCTTTTATATGTGGAAGAATGTTTGAAGGATCTAAAAATGAACCATCATCAAGGATATAAAATGCTTGTAAAAAGAATACTTAAAAAAGATCTAATTTTTTTTGTCACTCAACAATATATATACATGAAAATATGAAAAATCAAACTCAAAGAAAATTCACAAGTCACTTTCAATTTCGCAAATGATACAAAAAGAAAATGATTATAAATGACTTGACTTACCACTAAATTCTTGAGTAATTCTCATCTTTTTTTTTTTGGCAAACTAGTAATGCTCATCTATGTAGGCTCATCCACTAAGAAGAGGAGTAGGTTTCCAGAGTTTTTTGTAAGGAGAACTAAAATTCTAATTTGCAAAAAATGGATTAAATGGAAATTTAAGAGTATTATCTCATAGAATCCAAAATGAATTTGTGAAATGATCAACGAATTAATCTTTCAAATGAAAAACTCAAAAATAAAAAATGCTCAGAGGATCTAAACCATCATTCAAGAATCTAAAATGTTTTTAGCTCAATCATACACATGAAAAGATGAAAAAATTATATTCAAAAATCCAAAAATTCCATTCAATTCACAAATTATACAAAAGAAAAATACTTCCTAACGGCAAAAAAATATAATCTTAGGGGCTGTTATTGGAGTGATGATTTCTAAATCCAAATGAAATTGTAAATTGTAAAAATCAAAACACATGGATTTTGAAATAACATGTTTTATCCTTGGCTTTGAATCATTCTATTTTACACTATCAAATCCATTCAAATCCATTTAAAACATAATGTGGATTTTGAAATCCAAAAACAAATCATTAAATGAACAACATAGGATTTTAACAAGTATTTGTAAATCATAGAACCAATAACACATAATTTTGATAAGTATTTTAAAATCAATGATTGAATAACAGATGATTTTTGTTTGGATTTCTAAATCCACTAAAATCATAGAACCAATAACCCCCTCTTAAAGGTTTATAAAGGTAAAATAAACTGCTAAATCTTTTTCCAACCCTTCACCACCCATAATTTTTCTTTTATTCAAAAAATGAATTATAGTATTATTATCTTTCACATATTTAAAAGAAATTCTACATTTTGTTTCTCCAATTTTTCTTTTCAAAAGTTTATATTTTGTTATTCGGAATTCATCACCAGAATTTTTACAGATCTCTGGTTTATTAAATTGACTTTTCAATTCAAGGTTTAAATTGAAATTTAAGAAAGTTTTGGTGAAAATTATTAGATTTACAATAATTGAGGCACTTTGTCCCAAAATGTTCCAATCACTGTCTCCGCTCTTTACCCCTTTAGGGTTTAAGACGTTTAAACCCAGAATCCAACATCCATCGTTCGATTCGATTTCGAAAATCCCAGTGAAAGATCAAAAAAATGGCGAATTCAATGACTACCCTTTCGAGAAGACTCTACAGATCTCTTCTCTCGAACCCTAGATTTTCTCAAGCTTCCATGTCCTTCTGCACCAACAACATCTCTTCCCGAGAAGACTCCGATTTCGACGAGTTATCAGCTAACTCAGACACTGAATCTCCCATTGAACCCAAGGCTTCAGACCCAGTTTCTCGATTCTCCGGAGAGCGTCCAATCGAAAATGGCCTTGACTCTGGCGTTTTCAAGGTAATCAAACTTAGTTTCTAATCCCAATTGATACTTATGGTTTTGATTCCTGTTTCTGCTAATTGATCATTTCAATTTTGTGAATATCATTTGATTCTCGTTCTGGTTAGGTTTATTAGTGAAGTTTTTTTTACTGATTTATGTATTTAGGCAATATTGGTGGGGCAAGTTGGTCAGCTTCCTTTGCAGAAGAGGCTGAAGAGTGGTAGAACAGTTACTCTCTTCTCTGTTGGAACCGGTGGGATCAGGAACAATCGGAGACCGTTGATTAACGAAGATCCGAGGGAGTATGCAAGCAGGTCTGCTGTGCAGTGGCACCGTGTATCTGTTTACCCTGAACGGTTGGCTGATCTTGTGTTGAAGACTGTTGAACCAGGGTTAGTATTTCTCTTCTTAGAATCATAGAATAAGGAAACCAAATATACCACAAACGTGATCAAATATATATATATATATATATATATATATATATATGTATCTTGATCCTTGGTGAGAAAGGATGAAACTTTAAGTGAATCTTACTTGGTAGAATCAAAATTGTAGCTTGCTTTAGTGTATGTGTTATTGAATAGCATGTTTGGTGTTTTTATACAACAGTTCAGTTGTCTATTTGGAGGGTAATCTAGAGACGAAGATTTTCACTGATCCTGTCACTGGTTTGGTTCGACGTATAAGAGAAGTTGCTATTCGTAGAAACGGTATTATACATGGCTCAACTCCAAAAACTCCATTTCTTCACTCAGATTTAGCATTTCTTATATATTTGGTTGGAAAAAGATCAAAGCTTGAGCTCTGTTTTTCTCTCTGCAGGGCGAGTTGTGTTTTTAGGAAAAGCTGGTGATATGCAGCAACCAAGTTCTGCTGAGCTTAGAGGCGTTGGCTACTACTGATTTTTAACTGATAAAATTGTCATAAAGGTACACAATTTGCTATTGTAGCTTCACTTCTGTTGTCTCTTCTTGTAACTTGAAGGTTTGGTTTAGTGTGTCTTTCTATTGCCATTGGCCTTTTTACATTGTTTTTGGCAAATAAATCGAACCAAACCCAACCAAATACATTTACAATTAAACCGAATCTAAACCGATATCTCAATTCAAGACAATATGAAACCAAGCCATTCTCCACGTGTTTGAAAACATTGCATGAATGCCACCTCAAAGCTGAATCTGTCCTCCATTTGTTTTACTCTTCCTCTTTATGTTCTCTGTCACACACACAGAAAAAAAACAATCGCTCTCTACAATGGCGGAAAGGTTCTCTAGCGGCGAGGCTCAATATTGGCCCATCTACGGTAGCTCCCCTACCAGCACCAACGTTAGCAATGGCGGCCCCATCGCGTCGTTTGTCCATCAGCTCCGATCTCATTCACCAACCTCCTCGCAGCTCTTTGGTTACCTCGCTCTCCTCATTTCCAGCGGAATCCTCCTCTTCCTCCTTGGCGTAAGCGTCACCGCAGCCGTGCTCGGTTTCATCGTGTTTCTTCCATTGATCGTCATCTCGAGTCCCATCTGGATTCCCGTTTTTGTCCTCGTTGGCGGGTTCTTAACGGTCTCGGGATTTCTTGTCGGAACGGTGGCGGTAGTGTCGTGGACGTACCGCTATTTCCGAGGAATGCACCCGGTTGGATCAAACCAGATGGATTATGCACGCAGTCGGATCTATGACACGGCCTCCCACGTTAAAGATTACGCTAGAGAATACGGTGGTTACTTCCATGGCAGGGCTAAAGATGCGGCACCTGGTGCTTAACCTGAACCGGTTGGTATAGTCTGGTTCAGGGTAGAATTAACAGATCCCGGTTCAATTTATGGAGGGGTAACACGGTTAATTAATGGTAAGAGATTACATTTTGTTTTTTTTGTTTCCGTTTTTATAAGAAGACAAAGAATGGTAATGTACAAGCTTTTGTGTCCGTAATAACTTGAAATGTAATATTTTGTTTGCGAGTTTTTTTTTCCACATTTTTTTTGGGAGACGTTTGTATAATCAAATGTCTTTCAGTTATGTTTGAATAATTTATTTCGATAAATGACGAGTATATGACTACTGAGTGCTGACTACACAAGTTCACGATTTTAAGCAATGCATGATAGGAGTACCTTCCTTGCTTATTTCAGACGATATGGAAGAACATGCATGTTACATCCTTTTTGTGTTCTTTTTTTATTAATGAAAACCTTTCTTTATTATTTTTATTAATAACCCTATTTATACGTTTGATGAACATGAGAATTCTCTATCTTTGTATTGTCATTAGATTGAATCTAAAGATAGTATAGTACGGTATTGGTTAAGATTTTAAAGCCTTTCTTCATTTGTCTAAAACTATGTTCACTGGTCCAGTATTGGTTTGACGGGTGGGAAAGATCCAAAATTTTATTAAGAAAACCTTATTTTAACTTTTACCAATTATAGTAGCTAATTAATGATTCACTGTGTGTTGTCGATGCATGAACTGAAACAATTTATTGTAACAGAGAGCCTATATTGCACTCTGTACCTACAAGCTAGTTCATTAACATTTAGTAACATCAGTCATTGTAGATTCAGAATTGGCACTGAATACGCATATTTTACAATGGTTACACGCTCGAACGTAACATTATGGATAAAAAAACAATTAAGCATACATAACTTAAGAACGTAATCAGACAGTTAGAATCTTCTTAACCCCTACTTTTTGTTTTGTTGACTTCTTTGTGTTTTGATTTGAAGTCAAAGCCAGCCAGACAAAAAAGAAACCTCAAGTCAACACCAAAATTTGGCTGTGAACGTCAACCGTTGATTTGGTCTTTAAGTAATTAAAATATTTTGGCGTTTGTAATCATTAACTCGGCTAATTAAAGGCCATCATCGGAGCCTTTTTACCGCATAGACGTGGATTCAAATTCTAATTACTCCATGTATAAAAATAGAAAAGTATAAGTTCAACCACATGTAATCGCTTTTTTTTCTTTCTGTGATCCCTTTTGGAATGGTAATGANTACATTTTGTTTTTTTTTTGTTTCCGTTTTTATAAGAAGAAAAAGAATATCTGGTAATGTACAAGCTTTTGTGTCCGTAATAACTTGAAATGTAATATTTTGTTTGCGAGTTTTTTTTTCCACATTTTTTTGGGGAGACGTTTGTATAATCAAATGTCTTTCAGTTATGTTTGAATAATTTATTTCGATAAATGACGAGTATATGACTACTGAGTGCTGACTACACAAGTTCACGATTTTAAGCAATGCATGATAGGAGTACCTTCCTTGCTTATTTCAGACGATATGGAAGAACATGCATGTTACATCCTTTTTGTGTTCTTTTTTTATTAATGAAAACCTTTCTTTATTATTTTTATTAATAACCCTATTTATACGTTTGATGAACATGAGAATTCTCTATCTTTGTATTGTCATTAGATTGAATCTAAAGATAGTATAGTACGGTATTGGTTAAGATTTTAAAGCCTTTCTTCATTTGTCTAAAACTATGTTCACTGGTCCAGTATTGGTTTGACGGGTGGGAAAGATCCAAAATTTTATTAAGAAAACCTTATTTTANGACTCCATCCAAACCTTCCTCCTCCTCGGCCTTCTTCGCGGCCTTTGTTGCCGTTAGGCTTAGGGCTTTCGAGATAGTCTTCGAGATGAGTTTGCTTTCGATTCGTCTTGAGTTTGAGCTTCTTGGAGACTCGGTTTGCGTGTCTAGCACAAAGTACCATGAGAGAGACGAGGAAACTCACGCTAAGGCGCTTGTGTGCGGAGGTGACATGTTCTGGCGTTGATCTCTCCATTGCTCCGTCGTTTTCTCCGGAAAGGGTTTAAACTCAGAAGATTCGTTTATTNAAAAAAACAATTAAGCATACATAACTTAAGAACGTAATCAGACAGTTAGAATCTTCTTAACCCCTACTTTTTGTTTTGTTGACTTCTTTGTGTTTTGATTTGAAGTCAAAGCCAGCCAGACAAAAAAGAAANGGTTGGGTTACGTATATTTATATTAATACACGCGTTAACGTATAGGTCCCTTAATATAAAAAGGGAGTTAGGTTACCGGCTGACTCGGTAGCCTTTGCGTTGACATATATTGTGTTGACATTTTCTTTGATTTTGTGTGATGATTTGTGTATTATAATATGATATTAATGAATAATTACATTCAAAATATTTATTTATGTTCTGTGTATGAAACCTAACGAGCATGCGAGAGACATGCATCAACGATCTCTTGATTAAACTCTTACATGTTTCAGTGTTTGATCGACTCATTCCTTGATAATTATTAATTGTTTCAATACATGCGTTCTATTAGAAAAAATATTATTGTAGCAACATAATTCGTCAGCGATTCTGCTTAACAAATATATTTGTCAATTGTTTTCTATTTGTCAATTTTTGCATAATTGGAAAGTTTAATGTTTTAATCTTTTTTTCTATTTTGGTTCGTTGGTTCGTGTATATCAAGACGATAAAGCACTAGTGGGTGGGACAAATATCAGCAACGCAATCAATGAGGTGAAAAACCCANAATCGAACCAAACCCAACCAAATACATTTACAATTAAACCGAATCTAAACCGATATCTCAATTCAAGACAATATGAAACCAAGCCATTCTCCACGTGTTTGAAAACATTGCATGAATGCCACCTCAAAGCTGAATCTGTCCTCCATTTGTTTTACTCTTCCTCTTTATGTTCTCTGTCACACACACAAAAAAACAACAATCGCTCTCTACAATGGCGGAAAGGTTCTCTAGCGGCGAGGCTCAATATTGGCCCATGTACGGTAGCTCCCCTACCAGCACCAACGTTAGCAATGGCCCCATCGCCTCGTTTGTCCATCAGCTCCGATCTCATTCACCAACCTCCTCACAGCTTTTTGGTTACCTCGCGCTCCTCATTTCCAGCGGAATCCTCCTCTTCCTCCTTGGCGTAAGCGTCACCGCAGCCGTGCTCGGTTTCATCGTGTTTCTTCCATTGATCGTCATCTCGAGTCCCATCTGGATTCCCATTTTTGTCCTCGTTGGCGGGTTCTTAACGGTCTCGGGATTTCTTGTCGGAACGGTGGCGGTAGTGTCGTGGACGTACCGCTATTTCCGAGGAATGCACCCGGTTGGATCAAACCAGATGGATTATGCACGCAGTCGGATCTATGACACGGCCTCCCACGTTAAAGATTACGCTAGAGAATACGGTGGTTACTTCCATGGCAGGGCTAAAGATGCGGCACCTGGTGCTTAACCTGAACCGGTTGGTATAGTCTGGTTCAGGGTAGAATTAACAGATCCCGGTTCAATTTATGGAGGGGTAACACGGTTAATTAATGGTAAGAGATTACATTTTGTTTTTTTTGTTTCCGTTTTTATAAGAAGACAAAGAATGGTAATGTACAAGCTTTTGTGTCCGTAATAACTTGAAATGTAATATTTTGTTTGCGAGTTTTTTTTTCCACATTTTTTTTGGGAGACGTTTGTATAATCAAATGTCTTTCAGTTATGTTTGAATAATTTATTTCGATAAATGACGAGTATATGACTACTGAGTGCTGACTACACAAGTTCACGATTTTAAGCAATGCATGATAGGAGTACCTTCCTTGCTTATTTCAGACGATATGGAAGAACATGCATGTTACATCCTTTTTGTGTTCTTTTTTTATTAATGAAAACCTTTCTTTATTATTTTTATTAATAACCCTATTTATACGTTTGATGAACATGAGAATTCTCTATCTTTGTATTGTCATTAGATTGAATCTAAAGATAGTATAGTACGGTATTGGTTAAGATTTTAAAGCCTTTCTTCATTTGTCTAAAACTATGTTCACTGGTCCAGTATTGGTTTGACGGGTGGGAAAGATCCAAAATTTTATTAAGAAAACCTTATTTTAACTTTTACCAATTATAGTAGCTAATTAATGATTCACTGTGTGTTGTCGATGCATGAACTGAAACAATTTATTGTAACAGAGAGCCTATATTGCACTCTGTACCTACAAGCTAGTTCATTAACATTTAGTAACATCAGTCATTGTAGATTCAGAATTGGCACTGAATACGCATATTTTACAATGGTTACACGCTCGAACGTAACATTATGGATAAAAAAACAATTAAGCATACATAACTTAAGAACGTAATCAGACAGTTAGAATCTTCTTAACCCCTACTTTTTGTTTTGTTGACTTCTTTGTGTTTTGATTTGAAGTCAAAGCCAGCCAGACAAAAAAGAAACCTCAAGTCAACACCAAAATTTGGCTGTGAACGTCAACCGTTGATTTGGTCTTTAAGTAATTAAAATATTTTGGCGTTTGTAATCATTAACTCGGCTAATTAAAGGCCATCATCGGAGCCTTTTTACCGCATAGACGTGGATTCAAATTCTAATTACTCCATGTATAAAAATAGAAAAGTATAAGTTCAACCACATGTAATCGCTTTTTTTTCTTTCTGTGATCCCTTTTGGAATGGTAATGAACGGTTGATATGGAAAAATTATTTATTGTATTGGATTTTTTGAAAATTACTAAACTTTAAAATTTTGCCAAGCGCAATTATATAAGTACATAAATTTAAATTACACAACTATATGCATAATAAGACATGTCATGCGCATCTACCAATAACAAGAGAACAACCAAAGATCCTACAGAACTTTGACCACTCAACTGATGACACTGCAAATTATACCAATCAAACTCTCAAAACTAAATTTTAAATTTCTTTTTCCGTCGGGTTTAACAGTGACCCGACATAAGAACGGGTCGGGCGCTCAGGAACCAAACTAGCACGTGGCGACCTTGGAGGCACTTCCTTTAGCTGATGTCCACTACAATCGTAGTAGATCACGCCGGAGTAATCCAACGGCTCACATTTACCTCCCATCAAAATCTCCCTCTGCCAAACGCCGTACTCCTCCTCATCCTCCTCCACAATCATCTCCACCGCCGTCTTCTTCACGGCACCACCGTCGTAAGGTTTAGTTTTCCGGCCGACCATAGTCATCGCCTTGTTGCTCAAGGTCGTCATGAGCTCCTTAGGACGCACCCTCATCGGCGAAAAAGACCGTGCCGGACTCCATCCAAACCTTCCTCCTCCTCCGCCTTCTTCACGGCCTTTGTTGCCGTTAGGCTTAGGGCTTTCGAGATAGTCTTCGAGATGAGTTTGCTTTCGATTCGTCTTGAGTTTGAGCTTCTTGGAGACTCGGTTTGCGTGTCTAGCACAAAGTACCATGAGAGAGACGAGGAAACTCACGCTAAGGCGCTTGTGTGCGGAGGTGACATGTTCTGGCGTTGATCTCTCCATTGCTCCGTCGTTTTCTCCGGAAAGGGTTTAAACTCAGAAGATTCGTTTATTTTCCTTAATGTGATTTCTCTCTCTATCTCTCTTGTCTGAAAGACTGAAATGGTTGGGTTACGTATATTTATATTAATACACGCGTTAACGTATAGGTCCCTTAATATAAAAAGGGAGTTAGGTTACCGGCTGACTCGGTAGCCTTTGCGTTGACATATATTGTGTTGACATTTTCTTTGATTTTGTGTGATGATTTGTGTATTATAATATGATATTAATGAATAATTACATTCAAAATATTTATTTATGTTCTGTGTATGAAACCTAACGAGCATGCGAGAGACATGCATCAACGATCTCTTGATTAAACTCTTACATGTTTCAGTGTTTGATCGACTCATTCCTTGATAATTATTAATTGTTTCAATACATGCGTTCTATTAGAAAAAATATTATTGTAGCAACATAATTCGTCAGCGATTCTGCTTAACAAATATATTTGTCAATTGTTTTCTATTTGTCAATTTTTGCATAATTGGAAAGTTTAATGTTTTAATCTTTTTTTCTATTTTGGTTCGTTGGTTCGTGTATATCAAGACGATAAAGCACTAGTGGGTGGGACAAATATCAGCAACGCAATCAATGAGGTGAAAAACCCACTCAAAATTTAGGTGATGACCGATCGATATGCAATAATTTTTTTTTTCATCTGTTTATCACAATATAACATGCGTCATCTATTATAATATCATAGAAGTTCAAACCACAAATAATTAAGGCTGATTAAGAGTATCGAATATTCAACAGGCTGGTTTCGGCTTTAACAAAAAGGAGTGAGAGGCTAATTCAACCAAACTCCATTTGGTTTTGTTAGGTTATACGGAGCTAACTACAAGAGTAGAGAAGGTCTTTCTAGAGTTTACATGCAATTAACCGCCAAATTAATTATAACCTTTATGGATTTGATAAATTCAGACCATTCTGACTTTTCCTCTTCTTTTTCTTCAACTACAAAAAGAAAAAAAGAACAGGCGTGTTGAGGAAAGGAATGATAAATACGAGATCTTTTCAGCTCCTTCCTAATGTAAATTTGTATAGTGCTTAGTTTAATTGTGTTTTGGATTTATATCCTAGTCACACAATTAAAAGTGCTGGTTCATGATCACGACTTGCATTATCTCGATACCCTACGTGTTGCAAAACACGTGTCTAAAATTCTAAAGCCTAAGTTTGACATGCATTAGATAAAAGGGCGTCGGGTTAACTTGGGTCGTGTCGGGTCGGGTTAGTGATAGTGGACCTATTATATTAGGCTTTCTCATCAACTTGATGATATTTGTCACTGAGCATCAACAAAGGTGAACAAAAAAAAAAAAAAGAGCATCAACAAAACATAACAAGACGGTAACCGGTAAAAGGACCCATTGAAGTTTTCTGACTCTGACTCGGGCTCTCTCGATCGTCGTACTCGTTTATATTTTGCTTACGATAGTTTTGTTTAAACTATAAAGTAGTTGCTTAAGCGTTTACGGTTGATATAACCCAATTATTTACTTAGTCTAATGTTTTTTCGCGTAATCACACCTATAAGATAATCGTTTTTAACACTTTAGTTCTATACTTCTATGTGACAATAACCATCAACTAATTCCAAAAGTCTACTTGGTTCTTCTATATTTGAAAATTAACTATCTATCATTCACATAGAAACAAATAAAGTATAATTAACACTTACAATATGCTCAATAGCCATGTCGATAAAGGCTCATTTATTAGAACATTAAGAGACGCTAAATGTAGTTGACCAGCACGATCAGTATTCTTTTATTAACCCCACTTTCAAGTTTCATTTATTTATTAGTAGTTTCTAAGACGTAATGTATAAATTCTCAAAGTCATAACCCTATCATATTACCAAGAGCTATTAAATGCGATATACTGTAGTACTATTAGTTAATTATAACAATTTCAACAAATTTGGTGGAAGAGGAATTTTAAAGAATTATACCTTAAAATTCAAATACTAGTTCGGTACAAATAATTAACAAGAAGACTCGGTGTTGAAAGGGAGGTAAGAAGCACGATATCCAGGAGTGTTAGGTAGCCTCCCTCTAAAATTAAATAAAATTTACTAAAAAAAAACAAAACATTAATTCAAATTAATACTAATGTTTTATCCCATTTGCGCATGGTTTAGTCAAGTTAGTTCATTTTGCAACAAACTGACATTTTATAAATCAGACACTTCATTTTAATACATAGAGAACTACGTACCAAGAAAAAAAAACTACGTACCAAGAAAAAGTTGACCGTAGTGCACGTTTAAATCATTGTACAATAAAAGGAAAAAGGGCCAATGTCTACCTCTCGGCCCACTATGATATGGATGTACCGTATTTCATTTTCAGATTAAATGGGCTTTGCAAAATAAACGTACCTTTTTTTTATGACAGTTCAATTTGGGTTATGCCTCAGGCCCTCAAGAGTGAAATTAGTTATAAAAATGATAAAGCTCTACGCAAAATTTTAATACAGTATCCCATAACAAATTAGTGGAATTTAGATTATTCGTAATATTCAGATATGAAAGTAATGTACTAATGTAGATAACTAAACTTTTTATGTCATCAAAACATATATATGAAGGGTTCGGTTTCATAGCTCTTTTTTTTTTTGGTCATCAAAATCTTAAATGAAGATTCGTGTCCTTATTTTACTATTTTAAACTGCATAAAATTTAGATTCTTTACTGAGGAGGCCGTTCTCTGCTTTAATTAGTACAATACTTTGTAGTTTTTTTTTCATGATCTTGTGAAAATTTTGAGAACTTGTGTGTAAGAAATTTAGACGCTTAGGTACCAAGTTTTTTTTGTAAAACTAGGTACCAAGTTGAATCATGATGCATTAATTAGTTTCTCAAAAGAGAACCATGAGCAATTATTTTGGCTAGTCGATTCGGTTCATATACATCCTGTAGTATATCAGTTTCCAGCTGAAAAGAGCATAAAGTAAAGTTTAAAAGAAAAATAGAACATATCGATCATGACCACAATCGTATATATTGATTATTGATATTCTTTTTTTCATGCAAAGTGTGCGGCAATGAATACAGCTACAAAACTTCATCCAAAAAAATTTGAAATACATTTATGAGAACATATATATGCAGTATATATGGTAAACTCTAAAATTCACTAGTGTCACATACTTAGACGAATATGCAGTTGAAGATGAAAACAGTAAAATAAGACTAACGTAGATAAAATAAAATTAAAATAAAACTATGTAGTTGAAGATGAAAAATGAAAACTTATGAAACAATTTTATTATATTTCTTATATATCAACTTAATATTACTTCTGGGTTAAGTTTTTTCGCACTTATGGGTAATCAATTTAACCATATATGATCAATTAATTTGCCTTATATAATTAATTTAGGAATATATATGACTGGTGTTATGTAGTGAAAAAAAAAAAAAAATCCAACTTATTTCAAAGTCAAAAATTGCGTGCACACAGGTAATAATGAAAGGAGTAAAAAGAAAAGATCTAAAAAATATATGCAATGCTGGAAAGAAAACCATGAACATTTGATAGATCGCACATGTGAGTAAAGAAGGGTTGCTTTCTAAAATCTATTTTAAGAAATTATGTTTAAAATTAGATTTGGAAACTGGCTATGAAGCCCTCTGCTGGGTTTTCAACTTTCAACCAAACAACAATAACAAAAAAAAAAAAAAACAAATCAAAGAAGGAAAAAAAAAAATCAACAAGATTTCCAGACACCCTAAAAATCCGCCATTGATACCGGACGCGTACAGTTCTCTCTACTCCTACATCTTCTAGGGTTGGTATCTGTAGCCACACTCTCTCTCTCACTAGCTAGGGCTTCTTATTTGATTACAGGGTTTGAAAAAACAACACACAAGGTCGAGTGATTAATTTTCTTGTTCTGGGTTTCGTTCTTTATATATCTATGTCTGGATCTGCCTCTCTATCGAAGGATCGGTTCTTTTGGTTTTTTTCTGAAATAACAGTCAAAGTTCTTGTTTCTCATAAACCAGATCTAGGGCTTTTTTGTTTTTCTTTTCTTAATCCAGATCTAGGGTTCCTAATTATTTCCCTTCTTCATTTTTTTTAATTCCTTCTAATTGTGTTCTCTTTAATTACTCGGGTTTGATTACAGTTTTCGGAGATTGGTTAACTTCGTTTTTATTCATATAATTTAGGAAATAAACTTGCAGATCTGTCTTTGGTTCTTGTTTTGTTTCTTCTTATCTCTTCTGGAATACTTTTTTCTTGTAAGGAATTTTTGTTTTCTTTCCAATTTGTCATTTTCTTTGTTTTAAAATTCGCACTAATTTGGGTTTTCATTTGATTTTGGCATTATTTTCTTCTTTTAATTCTCGCAGCAGGTTAATTATTGTTTTAAATAGTTTTAAAATTCCAAAAATAGGTTTTACATCTTGACAAATTTAGGCATGCGGGGTCTCTTTATTTATCTCCTTCAACTTTTTGTTGTTCTTCTCAGTGTTCTCAAATAGTTATTTTAATTTCGTTTGTTCTTTTTCTTATTCTTTCCCCCAGAATAATGTAACTTAGATGGTTTATAATCCTCTTTACAGATAAATAAAAAATTTCTACCTTACTGGTATTATTAGATATATTCAAAGTTAACACAACAATCTTTTGATAAAGTTAATCTTTGAAAAAACAAACATCCAACGAAGTCCAAAACAACTGCAAATCCCATGTTGTGTTTTCATGTTTGGCATTGCATTCCACATGACCTTAGACAACATATCATATGGTTTTGTCGACTAATTGATACAATACAAACATATGAGACCTATGTATCACGAAATGTTATGAAGTTGTAGTTAATTTTATATATATATATAAATTGCTTTTTTTATTTTCCTCTGTGTACTATTTGTTTTTTTTTTCCTTTCTCAAGTGTCTCTTTATTTTTTTAACTTACTTTTGTCATCTCAATGATCGCATAGAATTTCATCCTAGTATTTATATTTTCCATATTCCTTCCTGAAATTTCGACACCTAGTGTTTGGGACTTCTTCAGTCCCTTACTACTGTAATCCCTTCCTCCGTTTTACTAAATTATATATATACGAACTATAGTATAATCAAATAAAACTTTATACATTCAAAACAAAATATAAAATCTCTTCCTCCATTTGTCCCTATAAGATTTAATATGAATGGATCCATATATTATCGTCAAGTGTGTTTGTAATCTAAAACATAAAACAAAAATGTTGTGACTCCATTTTAAAAGCACTGTAAATCAGTTTTTAATTTCATTTAATGACCTTAATCATTTTAATTATCTTTCGAAAGTGGTTCAATTTTTGTTGATACCAGAGAGGTCTCTTATAAAATCAAGTTTCCACATCTGATATTACAGTCATCTCAGAATCAGATGCCTATATATATATTTAATATATTTTTTAATTCTGATAAAACACGAAACTTTATGAGGCTGTAGTTGAATTCGACTAGATATTTTAGTAGTTTGTTTTTTCTAGTGCTCGTATGGATGTGTGTTTTATTAGGAGCCAAAAGCCAAAATCATAGACTAAAGAAAAGGGGAGGAACCGAGGTAACACCATAAGCTATCATAGGGACAACCATCAATACGAAACAAACGTAATGAGATTTTACAAAAATATATGAGCACTTTTTCATAAGAAAATTGTGAAAACATGCACATTATATTTTTTTTCGCAGAAATAGAGATTTTTTTAAGAAACTAAAATCCTAGAAACCCCTTGTAAGCCCAAAATATATATATATATATATATATATATATATATATATAACTGCAAAAGACGCCTCACAGACATTTTCACGTACAATACCTTTATAATTGCTAATTCACTCTAACATAATATGTTCTAATGTGTATTTCAGTTCATGTGTAGTCTGAAGCATAATTAATGAGTTGTGTAATTTTTAATGATTTAACATTCCTACGCCGGACTATAACAACACCAACCACCCGAGGTTTGATGGCAAAGCATAATTAAGTTTATCTGGAAGTGGCATCGAATCAAAGTGACTTCTTTATTCGAGGCTATGAAAATGGTGAGGGACGTATATTCTATAATAGCATGAATACAAAGACCACAGCTTAGTGCACATATAATTTTATCATCTTTTAGAAAAAAGAACAGTGTTAATATCAAGGTTCATAATCATACCTTTGGGTTGTTTACTATCTGTAGATCTGTCAAAAAGAGTCATATATAAAAATTCAAAATATTTTGATATTTCTTAACAGTATATATCTATGATACTAAATTGCAGTTTGGGAAAATAATATACCAAGTTTGAATTGAGTAAACCAAACTTTCTTGATTAAGTAATATTCAACTTATAACAAAACAAGTAACCTACTACTATACATGCGAGATATATTGATTTATTAGAGCATAAGTTATCATTGATTAAAGGACAAAGCAAATTGAATTGCTTAAAAAAACTTAAAATAATAACGTTAATCCACTTATACATAATAATAGTGATCACAAGCCTTTTGATAAGCTGTGGCATCTAAGTTCATCTATATAAAGCCTTGAAAGGTTTTAAATTCTTGATTATGGCTACCAGAATTGACGTCAAGGACACATAAAAGAATCACAATAATATAGAATTTTTATCAATTTGTCACGTTTCTTTTTGTCATTTGTTGTATTCCNTTTTTTTTTTTTTTTTTTTTTTTTTGTGCAAAACATTTGTTGTATTCCTAAAGCAACCGATAAATAAACTCACCCCGCACATATGTGTTTGAAGGCTATACATATAATAGTTATAGAAGCACTCGAAAATAAAAACAAAATATCATACAAATTGCATTAGTTTTTTTCTTCATATCAACCGATTTTAACGGTAAATCACTATCAATCAACACATGTTTTAATAGTTGTACTTGTACATGAGGTCTCTTGGGTTCCCCGAGAAGTGATGATGAAGATCCGTAAACTGCTGCTGCTGCAAGGTACATAACCACTGACAATTATGTCTTACAGCTAATAGAAGTCGGTTAATAATAATAATAAAAAACCGGCGCCTTCAAATCTCTGATGTGGATCCAAAAACACACCAAAACTAGTATACTATATTAAACTATCTAACATTAATTAAATGTGTTGATACATTGGTGATATTAAATTTGAGATAGCCTAAACTTGAATAAATATGCATAGCTTTAGTAATAACCATATAAAGAAAAAAGGAAAAAAATCCATAAAAATTATAAATGGGACTCGTAGTTATAGAAGAATTAAGGTACCTCAATGGAATTAGCTGCCCCTTGGCTGCGATGGTGACTAATCATTGGAAATGATGAGTTCATTTTGTTGATTATATCATTCTTTACTATCTCACCCTGATGATGAACTTCTTCTTCCACAACGTTTACCGATTGTGATCTTCCTTTCATCATCATTTTCTCGATTGTCCTATCCTTTGCTCTTTCTCTTGCTTTTGCTCTTTCATCCTTGGACAACTTCTTCAAAATGGGCGTACGTGGTTCTGGCCTCTTTCTCTTCCCTTTCATTGATCTCTCATCGACCTTGTTTCCTGTTGTTTCTAATGTCAACCCATGAATATATCAGTTTTAAAACATATACTTCTTTTTTATAATTTTTTATTACAGAAAATTGTAACTCTCTAATCATTGTAAAACATTAAGGCAACTGTTAAGGTACATACCGGTCGTGTTAGAATTGCTGCCTCTATCGTCGACCGTCCACATGGATGTAAGTTCACACAGACTAGACGATGCATCCATGGATCCTAATGCCGGTCCTAAAATAATTACGAAATTCACAATTTCAGATTAACCATAAAGATAAAATCTTTTCATATAAACTAAGATAAAAAATTGAATAGACTTAAAACTAGAAAATATTGCATATTTACGGTTTTGAGACTCCTCGCCGCTGCTGAAGCCGCACCGGTGAGAATGGCTTTTCGCGATCTTTGTGATCTCTGGTTTTGCTTGTGTGAGCAACCACTCAACGGTTTTGCTGGCTTTGTCGAAACCAAGCATGTCTTGTAAGCCAAACAACTCTTTGGCGACATCTAGAGAGAGTCTCATCCTACGATCGCGTGTCCCGTTGGCCGTTTTGATCTTGCTGTGCCTGTCTGTTCTGCTTGGTTTCTTGGCTTTTTTCATTTTGGGGTCTTGAGAAGTTGAGATTGTCTGGGAATCTTCTATGTGGGTTATAGTTTCCGAGGGCTCAATGGGTTGATCTCCAATGGTGTTGTTCGAGGGAAGATGAAGTGATGGACGATGATTGTCAGTGGAGACGGTTTGATTATCATCATGGCCATTGTTTAGTGGGAGGAAAGAGTCCAAGAGGGCGCAATCCGGGTCAAATTCGAATTGAGGAAAAGGAGAAGGTTGTAGGAACTGATGATGATGGTCAAGATTATTGTTTGATGTGTTGGAGGTGGAGTGAATCAAGATGTCGTCAATGGAAGAAGAAGGGCTAAAAGGGATCAGTACTGGGGTTGAGGAATAATGGTCATTATAAGGGAATAACATGTAGTCGTCGACACTGATGGTGGTAGAAGTACTGAAAGTGTTGTTGTTCATGTCTTTTTTGGGGGGGTTTTGAAGCAACAAAATTAAAATTAAAAAAACCCTAAGACAAAATTTTGAGAATGACACTTGTACCAAAATCTTCTTCAGACACACAAAAAAAAAAGCCAAGAAAATGAGAGAAAGCATAAAATCAAAGAGAAAGATTACTGTTCCAATGACGAAGACATTGATCTCAGCCAAAATCAAAACTAGAAAAGAAAGAATTTTAAATATTTTTCCTTAGCCTGCAAAATCAAGAAAAAAAAAGAAAGAAAGAACAGTAATAGTGATTAGTCAAATAATAGTACAATATGTCTTTGTTCAAGAGAATCTATGTGTGTGTCTAAATGTGTAGAGAGAGAGGATACCTTTATTGAGGCAAAGGACTAAATGGTTGAGAAAGACAACACAGGCAATGTACTTAAATGAGTCTACGTTCTATGAACTAGAATGGAGAGAAAGAGAGAGAAAAAGAGAGAGAGAGAGAGAGAGAGATAGCTATAGAGAGAGGCAGAGAGATATCAGTATGGGGGAAGGAACAACATATACGCTTTTGAAGACTCGTTTATTTTCTTTATATATATATTTTTAAAATTCCTAGCTTCGGCATGAAAAAATATATATTCGTTTTGTTTTGCGAAAATGTTATCATAGATGTTTATCATATTTGGTTAAAGATTTTGTTTTTTCTATTATTAGGACCTTTTGTTTCTTTTTTGAGATATTTCATTACCAGATAAGAATGGAGTTTAATTCTTTGATAGATATTAAATTGTTGACAGCTATATTAACTAATCCAAAGATTATATGTCTCTTTATAATTAATTTCATGGAATAAAAGATGTCTAACTATAGTTAGTACAATTAAAAAATATTTCACTATATTTAATTGTTTATAAATATGTTATAAATTTAGGTTTTAGCTATCCCAATAATCAATTTCATAGGATAATTAATTTTTAGTTGGTTGACAAAACATATATTTTACCAATTATTGTAACCTTTACATTTAAATAAAAATATATCTTTAACTTATTAAAATGACATGTAAAACCCACTTATAGATTTTTATGACCTTAATATTGTTTAGAAGATAAGGATCAAGATATAATGAAATGAAAGAAACAGAAGGTAATAAGATTATAATTTAGAAAAAATATTAGGTAGACAGATAAATGTTTATTTGCATATATATAAATTTTGGAGTTGTGTATAAATAATATTAAAATAATATTAAAATAAATTAAGGATATTCTAAAGAATAGAATAAAGAAACTTTAGATTATAATTAACATATTTTTAAAAAATTGATTTACATTCCAAATGAGAAAAATTAAAGGAAAATAAATATTATATTAAGATTTTTCTGGTGGTATTTCCAAAAACACTATGAAGTATGAAGTACAAAAATGTTATATTTTTTCAAAGAGTGATTCTTTTTAATACCATTTCCATTTTCCATAATCCATACTAACTTAAGTTTTAATACATTTATTATATATTGCTGAATATTATATATGAAATAAATCAATTGTAATTTAAAATATAAAATATGAATTGTAATATATATATATATATGTGGCAAATATGTTATAGAGGATAATATCAAATAAATCTAAACAATATTATAACAATTTATTACCATCATGGATCTTTTTCTAAATTTAGAGATAAATATGATTGTTCTTAATTGTTATGCATACAATATAAAAAAATTGTTATGCAACATTACTCTTCTATAAAATTTGGTAATTAAATTGCGAATAGACCAGATAGTTTCTGAAAAAGGGCAGCTCCTTTTTTCTTACGTAGACTTATTGGATTCCAATTTAGTTCAAATAGCAAAACTGACGAAAGCATTGGAATAAATAACCTCTTTTTTTTCGACGTGGCATTAGAAGTAAGTAATAGTACTAGTGTTATAACTTGTAATAATAGCATTGGCAAGAAAAGAAAAAAAAAACGTTAAATAATCCATTAGTATCTATCTCTATACCTACGAAACTTCAGAATTAAATAACTCATCAATCAATTTGCATCCATTAACAAAGGAGCCCAACTCTTATTCATGATTAACCAAAAATGCTCAGCAACTAATCAATAAAAACATGCAAACAAATATTAGTTTATACTTTATTGTGCAAAAACCCATCTACTGTAATTTTCGTGATGTAGAGTTAGCAGATAATTTTTAGAAGGTTACCGTTGTAAGTAAGAGCTAGATTAAATTAATTTTCAAATAGGAGGATTGCACGTGGCAGTTTGAAGCCCTAAGAAAAAAAAAACTGCAATTTTAGGAAGAAAATAAATTTAAAAGCTTTAGCTCTCTGAGTCTCTCTGTTCAGTATGCCATGACCGACCAATCTTTTATTTTCTTTTGACTCTCTCACACACACACAGTCACACATACACTCTCTCTCTTATACATATGTTTAGGAGTCGCTTTCGCTAAAAAGGGAACTTCTTTTCTCTCTCGTGCTTATCTTGTAAGCTTTTGCATCATTTCATTATTTTTCCACGTAAAAATATTTTTAAAAACATATTTTAGAAATATCTCTTCTTCACACCGANATTATAACAATTTATTACCATCATGGATCTTTTTCTAAATTTAGAGATAAATATGATTGTTCTTAATTGTTATGCATACAATATAAAAAAATTGTTATGCAACATTACTCTTCTATAAAATTTGGTAATTAAATTGCGAATAGACCAGATAGTTTCTGAAAAAGGGCAGCTCCTTTTTTCTTACGTAGACTTATTGGATTCCAATTTAGTTCAAATAGCAAAACTGACGAAAGCATTGGAATAAATAACCTCTTTTTTTTCGACGTGGCATTAGAAGTAAGTAATAGTACTAGTGTTATAACTTGTAATAATAGCATTGGCAAGAAAAGAAAAAAAAAACGTTAAATAATCCATTAGTATCTATCTCTATACCTACGAAACTTCAGAATTAAATAACTCATCAATCAATTTGCATCCATTAACAAAGGAGCCCAACTCTTATTCATGATTAACCAAAAATGCTCAGCAACTAATCAATAAAAACATGCAAACAAATATTAGTTTATACTTTATTGTGCAAAAACCCATCTACTGTAATTTTCGTGATGTAGAGTTAGCAGATAATTTTTAGAAGGTTACCGTTGTAAGTAAGAGCTAGATTAAATTAATTTTCAAATAGGAGGATTGCACGTGGCAGTTTGAAGCCCTAAGAAAAAAAAAACTGCAATTTTAGGAAGAAAATAAATTAAAAAGCTTTAGCTCTCTGAGTCTCTCTGTTCAGTATGCCATGACCGACCAATCTTTTATTTTCTTTTGACTCTCTCACACACACACAGTCACACATACACTCTCTCTCTCTCTCATATACATATGTTTAGGAGTCGCTTTCGCTAAAAAGGGAACTTCTTTTCTCTCTCGTGCTTATCTTGTAAGCTTTTGCATCATTTCATTATTTTTCCACGTAAAAATATTTTTAAAAACATATTTTAGAAATATCTCTTCTTCACACCGAAAAAAGATACATTTTAAAACTAATATGAGAAGTTAATACGGTTAACGGTTGATTATAGTTTCTTAATTAGGTAGTTAGTATTATATATGTTGATCTTGTCCAAAAAGAAAAAAAACAGTTAGCTAACAGGCTAAACCATAACTTACAACTTTTGACCAATCAATCTTTAACAGATAATGTGTCAGCCTAATTAATATATAAAGTTGTGTCATATGCTTATTTTGTACCNAGAATTAAATAACTCATCAATCAATTTGCATCCATTAACAAAGGAGCCCAACTCTTATTCATGATTAACCAAAAATGCTCAGCAACTAATCAATAAAAACATGCAAACAAATATTAGTTTATACTTTATTGTGCAAAAACCCATCTACTGTAATTTTCGTGATGTAGAGTTAGCAGATAATTTTTAGAAGGTTACCGTTGTAAGTAAGAGCTAGATTAAATTAATTTTCAAATAGGAGGATTGCACGTGGCAGTTTGAAGCCCTAAGAAAAAAAAAACTGCAATTTTAGGAAGAAAATAAATTAAAAAGCTTTAGCTCTCTGAGTCTCTCTGTTCAGTATGCCATGACCGACCAATCTTTTATTTTCTTTTGACTCTCTCACACACACACAGTCACACATACACTCTCTCTCTCTCTCATATACATATGTTTAGGAGTCGCTTTCGCTAAAAAGGGAACTTCTTTTCTCTCTCGTGCTTATCTTGTAAGCTTTTGCATCATTTCATTATTTTTCCACGTAAAAATATTTTTAAAAACATATTTTAGAAATATCTCTTCTTCACACCGAAAAAAGATACATTTTAAAACTAATATGAGAAGTTAATACGGTTAACGGTTGATTATAGTTTCTTAATTAGGTAGTTAGTATTATATATGTTGATCTTGTCCAAAAAGAAAAAAAACAGTTAGCTAACAGGCTAAACCATAACTTACAACTTTTGACCAATCAATCTTTAACAGATAATGTGTCAGCCTAATTAATATATAAAGTTGTGTCATATGCTTATTTTGTACCTTTTTGAAGTTCAGATTGTAAAACTAATACAAATCACTAAAGTAAATCTGGAGACGAGGATCAAAGTCTTAATAATTAACACCTTAATTAAAGCTACTCACCACAAGTACTTGCACATCTGTTTACGTATTTATATGCATGTATGTGTACGCAGGTAGAGCACAAAATTAGGAGTTACGTGCAAAGATGAAACACTGTCATTGTAAATAATAACTCCTGTTTTGGTCATCCATTGTTGTCCACTCTTTCCATTTATACATGCCGCCTTCTCACCTAATTATCTAGCACATCCCATGCTCTCACCTCTTTTTGCTCTCTTTCCTCTCCCTCTCTCTCTCTCTCTCTAGGCCTGCCATTATCAGGAGGACCACATGACTATAATGGATGGACTCGCTGGCTTCTTCTAAGGTTGCTTTCAATTCTTCTTTCTCATAACTCATGAAGAAGACAACAACATAAAATATTTTATTACAAACTGAATTACAATCACCTCTTGTAAATAATATATCACAAGATTTATATCAAATATTTTATTTCTTAGAGTATCGGACAAATGACCGCGACAAGCTTAATGGAAGCGTAACATGTTGATGTAGAGCTTGAGCTTCTTTGGGTTTAGGGATAGCGAAAAGATAGAGATAGCCTATGTTCCTACTTTCACGCTTAAGTTAAGGAGATTTGACAACACCATATCTTCATATTAATGTTTTTATATATAAAAATTAATGTAATCTAGAGGCATCACCGAGTTGATATCAGAATAGTATGAGACCAATCAAAATTGAATGCCTAATTTTCATTACAGAAATGTTTTGAATCGTATCTAAGTGTAGTTAGTAGTTATACGGACGTTGTAATTATTAATTGATGTTCTTTTCCCCCTGACGATGTACCATCATGATACCCTTTTATTATGATCATTTCAAATCTTTATAAATGGCTTCGACCACACACAAATAATGTCCAGTTTAATTTGCCTACATTATTTTTGTTCCATGCTTCACCTCTAAATATAAAATATGGTTTACGATGTAAGATCATTTTTATCGGGACTTCTTAGTCGTATTTCTTAACTTTAGTCTGATTAAAAATAAATAAAAAATGGCAATATTACTAAGAAAAGCTTCTTAGTTAAAGAGTTTAAGAATCCCTAAGAAGCGTCGACGTGCTCAATTATTGTTGAGTGAGGAGAAAAAAGTTTTTCTCAAGAAAGTATGATGAAAAAGACGCCAATAAAAGATGAAAATAATGAGGTCATAATCCCACCTTTTATGATGGTCTCACCGGCTGTGGTTGAAGAAGACGTAGAAAGTGAAGGTAGAAACATATATGAAGAAACTCAAGAAACTGGACGAAATCAGACAGAAAGAAATCTGTGGTTTAATACAGAACCACATAAGAGTTTTTCTTTTTATGATGTTCCCCCTTCAAAATGGCGCGACAAAGTATATGAGATGCATGCATGGCTAACAGAACAACAACTCAACCCAGGAGCCATTTTGCTTACATCGATTGATAAACTGGTGGCTAAATTCCAAGGACGTCTCAGGCAATGGTGGATAAGCTTAGGCCAATATCGACAATTACAAATCCGACAATCTCCAACAATCGATGCCTTGGTGGGACACATCCACAATGAATTTCTCGGCACATGGGATCATTATACTATCCAAGCCAGAGAAGAGTATCTTAGCATGAGATGCTGCTCCTTCAAGAGGAAGGATCTTGAAAGACATTATGAGCGAATGTCAAAGAGATTCTATGTCCTGAATGGGATAAATGACGTCAACCTCAAGCAGGCGTACCTGAATTCACTTCCAGAACCACTTGGAAATGAAACGTCAAGGATATTGTCTCTCAAGAATATGCCTCTCAACCAAGCTTCACTTGGAGAAATATATCAAATTTCTCTGGCAGCCCTTGAAAAGCTATGCAACCACCAGAAGTTTTTCAAACAGCTTCAAGAACAAGGAAAGCTTCTAGGAAAAGCATGTGATCGGCCAGAACTCAATATCAAATGCAGAGACAAGAGATGCCATTGTTCTACAAGTCATGGAAAAGAAAAGAGCTA
>NC_025685.1:8311645-8320963 GCF_000633955.1 Camelina sativa | reverse complement strand
CCTGAATGGGATAGATGACGTCAACCTCAAGCAGGCGTACCTGAATTCACTTCCAGAACCACTTGGAAATGAAACGTCAAGGATATTGTCTCTCAAGAATATGCCTCTCAACCAAGCTTCACTTGGAGAAATATATCAAATTTCTCTGGCAGCCCTTGAAAAGCTATGCAACCACCAGAAGTTTTTCAAACAGCTTCAAGAACAAGGAAAGCTTCTAGGAAAAGCATGTGATCGGCCAGAACTCAATATCAAATGCAGAGACAAGAGATGCCATTGTTCTACAAGTCATGGAAAAGAAAAGAGCTATAGAAGCAAGTGGCAGAAGAAATATCCAAAGCTATCTTCTAGAAAAAAATGGAAATTCTTCAGGAAGAAAACTCAAAGAGGTTTTAAAAAATCAGACAGATGTTACATCTGCAAGAAGAAAGGACATTATGCGAAACAGTGTCCTAACAAGAAGAAGAGAGACAACCTCCTTGGCTACTTGGCACAAGTTGAAGATATTGACGACTCGAATATTGATCCATCTTTTCCCTTGATGATGAACCAACTGATGATACAGTTCTTGCAATGGGTATAGAATTAGAAGATGAATCTTCAGAAGAGGATACTGGAGATGAAAGCGATATAGACGACCAATTCATGTTGTTTGACCTCTACACATTTGATTTCTGCAAAGTAGAGCAATCACATCAAGAAGAATTGGTGTATCTAACCTAACCATCTCCAAATGACAAGATCTACATCTTCCCAAACAAGTATGATAAACCAATACTGGTGATTGCCTATTTTGACACTGGAGCTGCTTTATCCATCATCAAACCAGACCTCCTCCCAGCCTCACATTGGAATTCATGTTCAGTCGCTTTCAAAGCAGCCAACAGCCAGATATTTCATATCTCTCTTATTAGCAAGCCAATTTACATCCAACTTTTCCCCGGATACATGATTCAATCCAAAGTATATGGTTCTGAACTCCCTGGAAAGGACTTTATACTTGGATTTGACATCCTTCATAGTCTTCAGAGAGTTTCGTGGCACCCGAAAGGTCTCAAACACAAAAATCAGTTGCTACCTTGGACAACGGTGTCTCATCTATATCCTATGGAGATGCTTAATCCCATAAAAGAAGAAATTGCAAAGACGTCTTGCGCCACATCTCATTCGGAGTTTCTCACAAAATGCTCATCTCCTTTATGGAAGAATCCAAATTTCTTCATATCCTTACCCTTCAAGAAGAATGAGGATATCAACCCAACTAAAGCAAGTCACCCAGGAATGAACCCAGATCACTACAATCTTGCACTCGAAGAGATTGACCAACTCCAGAAAGAAGACCTCATTGAGAAGACCACTTCACCTTGGGCATGCGAAGCATTCTACGTCAACAAACGGGCTGAACAGGTGCGAGAAAAACTCAGATTAGTCATCAACTATCAACCACTCAACCATTTCCTTGCCGATGACAAGTTTCCTTTGCCAAAGAGAGAAGTGTTATTCCAAAAACTCCCGCAAGCACAAATCTTCTCCAAGTTTGACTTAAAAGCAGGATTTTGGCAGCTTGGAATCAAACCAGAGGACAGACCAAAGACGGGATTTTGTGTACCAGATCGTCATTACCACTGGAAAGTCATGCCTTTTGGACTAAAGGTAGCTCCTTCATTATTCCAAAAAGCTATGATCAAGATATTCGAGCCTATCCTCCCAAATGCGCTGGTGTATATCGACGATATTCTGCTATTCTCGCCAGACATAGATTCCCACACTTCATTATTGGCAAAGTTCCACAGTATCGTACAAAAATACGGTATTATGCTATCAGAAAAGAAAATGGTGATCGGAGAAACGGAGATTGATTTTCTGGGAATGCACATATCCAAGGGAGAATACTACCTCCAACCTCACATTGCCACCCAACTCAATGAGTTTCCAGATGAACGACTATCTTTCAAGCAAGTCCAACAGTTTCTGGGGATTGTCAATTATATGTCGGATTTCATTCATGGTCTTGCAAAACACAGATCGGTTCTCTCTGCTCAACTCAAGAAAGATGCCCCTCCTTGGAGCCAGAAATGCACAGAAGCAGTAAAAGAATTGAAGAAAATTTCCACAACCTTACGAACACTAAA
Source organism: Camelina sativa (assembly GCF_000633955.1). Classification (NCBI taxonomy): domain Eukaryota; kingdom Viridiplantae; phylum Streptophyta; class Magnoliopsida; order Brassicales; family Brassicaceae; genus Camelina; species Camelina sativa. The sequence continues at coordinate 8,318,834 of NC_025685.1, read as the reverse complement.
AATCCAAGCAAAAGGAAAAAGAATTATGCAGACGGACGCAAGTGATTGCTATTGGGGAGCAATACTCTTAGAAGAATACGAGAAAGGGAAAAGACATATATGTGGCTATAAAAGTGGAGTCTTCAAAGATAATGAAAAACACTACCATTCTACTTACAAGGAGATACTCGCTGTCAAAAGAGGAATAGAAAAATTTGAGTTTCATTTGACATGTCATCCTTTCCAAAAATGATTCAGTTTAAGCAGAAGGTACTACCACAAGCTCAGTTACTCAGGTGGGCAAGTTGGTTTTCCCAGTGGAAATTCGATGTTAAACACATCAAAGGAAAAGACAACTTCCTCCCAGATTTTCTTTCAAGAACTCAGCGTCAAATCTCGACAATAGTACCCATGATATACACCCTCAGTCCAGACAATCCAACAGAAGATAACCTGCGGAAAAAGATTGCCGATATGCCGCATGGAATAAGAGAATCGTTACTCGACAATGTATTGATCTACAGAGGGATTGAGACACTGCATGGTTTCCTAAAGCTTTATATACACCGGTATGGTCTTGATCAGGGTCCACTTCTTGGCCTCCCTTACCACCCGGCCTATCCCTTCCTTACCACCATCCATATGAACCCTGCTCATTATGGTCGGTTTCCTATAGAAGCATACCTCCTACTTTGGTACATGGCAGATCTTTACACTATTGCAATCCTCATCCACAAAAGTCAACTGTTCCAGTACTTGGCGAAATGCATATTGACTAGACGAAAGGCGCATTACAAATTACTATACAAGTGGCTCATATTATTCCATGATGTTACCTGGTGGCAAGAACATGTTCGTGCACAACCTGAGTTGGATATACTTGTTACGTTCAGGATCACTACAATCCAAGAAGAACAAGACGGGGAAATAATTATCCTAAAGAAATATGATGCGAACGTTGAGACAAGCTACAATAATGATGCTTTTGCCTCGGGAAACTTCCATCAACGCGCAAAGCAAATTGCATTATTGAATGGATTTAATGAATCTGAAGTTGACCCTAATCTTCTTTGTCCTCACAAAGCACACTGGCACAACAGACACGTCTACCCGCTAGGATTCGATGAAGAAATACGACAAGTGTTAGCAGGCTTTCATGATCAATACGCATGGCCACAATCAAATCCAGATCATCCGGTCTACAGAGTTGAAGGAAAAAAATACAAGATAAAGCGATACATTCCAGGCCAAAAGATCTACGTCACAGAAGTCGCCTCAAACAGTGAAGAAGACGACAACAGATAAGATAAACGTCGCCTCTCTTTTGGAGACAGAAGGAATAAATAATAAGTGTGTGATATATGATAGTGAAGTATATGGTTATGAGAGAGTTGAATAAATGGAGGATTGTAAAATAAAGTAGAGAGTTGAATAAATGCAGAGTTGTAAAATAAAGCATAAAAATATCTTAAGGAATATTCTATGTAATATTCTCTAAGACTTGTAATATAAATACTAAGGCTTGGTGAAAAGTTTCATTGAAGCTGGACTGAGTAAGTTTGAGTGTGAGAGTGTTAAGAGCCTTTGTAATCCTTTGAGTGTTTCAATAATAAAATATATCCCATTGGTAAAAGATCTTTCTTATATCCTTATATAATCATATAATCATTTTCTAAAATACTTCCTACACACTTAACACACACTTAACATTGATCCTAAAAACCTCCTAAGTGGTTGTACTTTTTTCGGAATCTATATACGTTAGGTTGGGATTTCATCTGGAGCCGCTGCAGTAGCAGCAATCAACTTGGCTAAAATAGAAGAGAAATGCTGGAAAACTTATCACGGTGAGAAAGCTCAATATTTGTTTTCGAGTAATCACAATTAGTAGTTCTTTAGCTCTTAATAGACTTCTTAAAAAAACATGTTCTGTTTAGTTCCATCCACAAAGAGATACAAGAGATGAGATATTAGTAGCAGCAATTAGAAAAGCCCCCTCAAGTTTGGTCCTTTGGGAGATTGCAAACAATAATTCTCTTTCTTGGTGAACTTGAAGTGGTTCTAGAGGCAATACAGACTGTTAAGTTTCAACGTTGTATGGTCCCTCTGTTCCAACAGATTGCTCGATGCCTTAGTAGCTCCAATTTTCAAGTTAGTGATGGAACCTATATGCGTCTCATTCAATGGTTCAATTTCTATCAGTTTGAGAGTTTCAGTATATGTTCTTGATGCAATAAGTTAAATGTTTCATTTTTTGTCTCAGATCTTGATGAGTTTATAATGAAGCGAGGAAGAAAGAGATGGAATCAATTTGATTCAGTTGCTTCGGGCTTTTTATTTGGTGAAGATTACAGTTTGTTTTGGAAGTGTTTTCTAATGGTGAGCTTTTTATACTTTGTTTTGTTGTGATCAATGCTTGATTTCTGATTTTTGCTTGTTTGTTCTTGACCAGTTTTAAATCGGTTTTTGCTGCAGCTTGAATGGTTTTGTGTTGGTTTACCTCTGAGATTGATGGTCTGATTGTAGAGATGTGAGATTTGAGATGCAAGTGTTGGTGAAATGTGAGATATGTTCAATAAGAGGCGTTTTTGCTGCAGCTTGAACTGTTTCCATTATCCAATAAACTGAAACAGGTGATCGGAGCTGTGGGGTTCATGAACCAGAGGCTGGAAATTTTGAAGGACATTGATTGCAGTATGACAATCAGTATGACACTTGTTTCTGGATGTTAGTTACAAGTAGAAAGAGCATAAGTGAAGCACGAGGTTTTAAAGGTGTGTTGTTTGTGATTTTCTTTTTTTTTTTGAATAAAATGTTAAATTTGATTCAAAGAAAAAATAACGTTTCTACAACTAGTGCAACATGTGGGTTAAACAGAGAAAACCAAATAAATTGTAGACTACAGGCTTAGATTGTATGGAATTAATATCGAGATGCTAGCCAAAACTGCAGAGCAGCATCGTAGCGTCAATCACCACTCTTGGCTATTGAGAGAATCCAGTCCCTCTATTGTCTGTCAATAGATTTGATCAACTGCTCCGCCGTGGTAATAGGTTCTCCATGGCGTCTTCTGTTTCGCTCACTCCATAGAGCATGTACCGTGGCTTGGAAGACATAGCGGACAACAAAGCTCTCCACTCGATCTTTCCAAGAGCTCGATATCACTGTGATCAACGTTTGCCAGTCCAAAGAGAACCTCGCCGCAAAAATCTTCTTGGCAACATTAGCCCATATACCAGATGTAAAACTGCAGGTGAAGAGAAGGTGGTCCCGAGTTTCAAGAGTAAGATTGCAGAAAACACATGTCGTGGCCAGACCCCTGTTCCAAAGAAGCATTTTGTCCCCCGTTGAAAGCCTGTTCCTTGTCGCCAGCCAGACACAAAAAGAGTACTTTGGCGTTGCGTGGGCAAACCAAACCCCTTTGTGCCAAGAAACCGAAGGTGATATGGATCGAACATGGTTCCAAGTATCCTTGGTAGAGAAGTGTGAACGATAAACGTCAGTTTTCCCTTTCCATAATGTCGTATCCTCTGCATTCGTACGTGATCGCAGCTTAGAAGCCAAAACTTCTTTAATGGAGTTCAAATCTGCAGACCGATGCCGTCGAGGCCTACGTTCCCATGCCTCTGCAACTGACATATGCTTACTTAACCCCAGGTCAATATATCCTCGTTCCCTCGTGATCTCAATCAGACGTCCCAAGGAAGACCAGTTGTCAAACCAGAACGAGGTTTGAGTTCCATCATGCACATCAACTCTGCAAAAATCTTTGGCAATATCTCGATATTTTAGTAGTTTCCTCCACATCCAGGATCCCATATGAGATGTCTCTTTAATTGACCAAAACGTTTCCTTACGCAACAGAAAGACCCGACACCACTTAACCCACAAAGATTGCTTCTGAGACAGGAGCCGCCAAATCAACTTCAGGCTACAAACATCATTTGCTTCTTTCAGCGATCTGAGACCTAAACCTCCTTCTATCTTCGGTTTGCAGACCTCCCCCCAATAAATTTTTGCTTTATGTGAAGCTAAAGCAGGACCAGACCAGAGAAAAGCAGAACAAATCTTATCAATCTCTCGAATACACTCTCGAGGAAGTCTGAAGGCGGCAAGCCAAAAGTTGCAAATGCTCCATAAAACAGAACTTATCAAGTTTAGACGACCAGCATAGGAGAGGAACCGAGCTGTCCATGAACCGATTTTCTTCTTAAGATGTTCTAGTAACGGATTGTAGTCAGTCAAAGAAAGTCTCTTAGTAACCAGCGGGAGACCAAGATAGCGAATAGGAAGCTGACCAACTCCAAACTGAAAGCGAGTCTCAATCTCCTGGCGAGAGGAAGTCGTAACACCCGCTAGATAGACAGTAGATTTCTCCATACTAATCCGGAGGCCTGAGCGTTTGGCAAACTGATCGAAAACCTCAAGTATGCCCTCAATAGACCGTATCTTCCCATCAGAGAGAACCATCAAATCATCAGCAAAACAAAGATGAGTTAAGCCAATTGACTTACACTGTGGGTGATAAGCAAATTTACGTGCTCCAGCAGCTCTGTCAAGCATCTTAGATAACACGTCCATGGTTATAACAAACAGATAGGGCGAGAGAGAGCAACCTTGCCTCAGGCCACGAGAACTGCCAAAGAAACCAACCAATTCCCCATTAACCTGAACCGAAAACGAAGCTGTAGTGATACAAAGCATGATCCAGTGAATAAATTCCGCAGGAAACCCCAGCGCTAACAAGACATTTTCAACAAAAGACCATTGAACAGAGTCAAAAGCTTTTGATATATCGATTTTGATAGCACACCGACTTGAAACTGAGTCTTTATGGTACCCTTTAACCAACTATGTTGCCACGAGCAAATTTTCGATTAGTAGCCTATCTTGCACAAAAGCAGACTGATTACCCGCAATAAACTGTGGAAGCACCAGCTTGAGCCTGTTAGCAATGATTTTTGAAATCACTTTGTATATCACGTTACAACATGAAATCGGTCTGTAGTCTTTCATCCCCACAGCCTCCAACTTCTTTGGAATAAGAGCCAAGATTGTGGAATTTACTCCTTTTGGTAGAAATCCTTTAACAAAAAAGGATTGAACCGCGATAACAAATTCTGCACCTATGAACTCCCAAGCAGCTCGATAGAACTCAGCAGTGTAACCATCCGGGCCCGGGGATTTATCTCTGGGCATGGAGAACAAAACTTGTTTAATTTCCTCCGCAGAAACAGGATGAACCAGCCTTTCCTTGTCAGCCACAGAACAACAGAAAGAAAAAAGATCTTGGAGCTCTGCCACTGAAACTCCTTCGAAGTCGTTTGGGATGTGTTGCAGGAATTCTCGAAAAAATCTCTCTGCCTCTGTTTTGATCTCCCCATGGTGTGACGTTACCGTCCCATCAGGCAGTTGTATCTCTCGAATGGAGTTTTGAGCCATCCTAGATAGTACAGCTCGGTGAAAAGTTTTGTTGTTTTGATCCCCCACCTGCAACCAGTGGAGTTTGGACTTTTGCTTCAAGAACTTCTCCTCCAATACCGTTATCTTCTCCCACGTGATATAAGCCTCTGTTTCCTCATGCATAGCTTGGGGCGAAGGGGTTGTTTTATTAAGCTCTTGCTTGTGACAAAGCGTAGCATATGCTTCTTTTGCTCTGTGGATCAGATTTCCCAACCTGTCTTTAGCTAATCCTCGAATTAAAGGTTTTAGAGCCTTTAACTTTTTCGTAATACGAAACATGGAGGAGGTAGACATAAAAACAGGCTCAGTTTGCTTCAAGAAACCTTCAACCAGTGGCTTAAATTCCTCCATGTCAGCAACAGCATGAACAAACTTAAAAGGCTTGCGAATCGTATTGGTGACCCCCGCAGCAGTATTCAGATGTATCCTACACCGCAAATGATCAGAGCACCCTCCGGCTTCAAAAACGTTATATGACTGTGGAAAAGACTGATACCAATTATCATTCACAAGCACTCGATCCAGTTTTTTCAAAATTAAATCATCCTCTCTGTTGTTAGACCAAGTATAGAGCGGGCCATGAGAATGCAAATCCGAGAGAGAACAATAGTTGACCACTCGCTGGAAATCCTACATTCCCACAGTGAGAACAGGATTGTTAGCTACTCGAGAATGTTCCTCAATGTCCAAAATCTCATTAAAATCACCACAAATAAGCCATGGCTTACTACGGATGATAGGTGAATCAGCATGATCTCGCAACTCTGCCCATAGTTCTGTACGTTCCTGAGCAGAGTTCGACACATAGACAAAAGAGCAGAAAAACTCATCCTCCAGCTCCTCAAGTTTCACCGAACAGGTGACCAGTTGACCACTCTTATAGAAAGGCGTAAGCCTCACTTTATTACTCCACACCACCCAAATCCGACCTCTCCGATTATATTCATAGTTGGTCAAGACAAACCAATCTTTAAACAACTTAGTAAACAAACTCGGTACTTTCCTCTCTCTTACTCTTGTCTCCACCAAACAACCAAACTGAAACCTCTTATCTTCAATCCATTTCTGGATAATAGAATGTTTTATTGATTTGTTTAAGCCCCGAACATTCCAACAGAATCCGGACATTAATGAGTTTTAGTGGTAGTTCTCTTACTCTGATCTCTAGGGGGGGAGCCTAGAGGATTGAGTAGAAGAAGATGAGAGCACTTTATGAGCTGTCTTTGAAACGCGTGGCAAGGATTGTCTCTGCAGAATGATCTGCTGAGTCACAATCTCTGCTGCCGGTTTCTGAGGGGCCTGCACTACACCAGAGATCCCACCTATCGGTCCAACCACCGCTGAAGTAAGATCTTGGTGATTAGTAGAGTTCTCCCCTGCATCGTCCTGACCACTAAGGACAGAGAACGCATTCGAGAGTATAGAAATCCCCCCATTCTGCAGCTGGTTCTGCTGTTTCCCCGGGCTACGAGAGGTGTGTGGTGGTGTAATCCATCCCTGATCCTCACCAGTTTTCTCCTCCTGGTCAACACTCACAGTAGATGCCCCAATATTGGGGTTCTTCTGGCAAGTGCTCTGGATCGCAGATGCCACTGCATCCGGTTCTGAAACTACCTCATCAACAATATCGACTGGTAAGCAAGTGTCCGAAAGAGTGTCCTTAACTTGATCTTTAACCGGAGAACGAGGTTTGTCTACTGAGAGACAAGCTTCCCGCAGGTGTCCCCACTTTAAACAACCACTACAT
>NC_025685.1:8294444-8311636 GCF_000633955.1 Camelina sativa | reverse complement strand
GGTGGTAGCCAAGGATATGAGTACTTAACTACTGCGTCAAGCTCTCCTTCATCCTCACCAGTAATAATATATTCAGATGGAAGTGGTTTGGTTAAATTTGCTTCCACCATAATCCTTGCCTCATCAAAACTCTCACAAGCTTCAGTTTTTGGATGGAGACGAATTGGCCTCCCCACTGCACTCGCCAAGAACTCCAAACCTTTCTCTGAAAACATTGATGGTGGAACATCCTTTAGTATAACCCACATTTGTATAGACTTCATTGCAGGTTGGGCATCCTTTGCAAAAGGAGTCCACTTCGACACGACCATTGGAATATCCATGATATTCCACATGCCTCTATTCAAAACTCGTCTTCTTACGGCCTCACTCTTAATGCGAAATTTGATTGTTGTTGCATTTACCTCATAAACATCAATCAGCGTGGTCTTATCACCTAAACGCCAAATCTTATTCACAATCATGTGAATCTTCCCCACATGTGGTGCCTTTTCATTCAAAAACTTCCCTATTACAAAATCTTCCCACAAAGGCTTTGCTCCTGCAAACACCTCCTTTGGGACCGTGACACGCTCCTGGCCATCAAGAACATCAACGACAAACTTCTGCTGAGTGAAAACATGTTTCTTGGCAACTTGGATCCAAGATTTCTTAACAACAGGAACAGTCCCAGGGACAGTAGATACACCCTCCTTCTCAACTAGCGTTTCCGAGCCATCACCAACCGAACCTCTCTGCAGAGTCACACAACCCTTGCTATGCACGCAAGCCGAATCCTGTCTCTTCTCACCACACAAATCCGCAGATACCTGCACCGGACTCTCCACAACTTTCTCCGGTGAAACTGGACGTCCCTTTGACGCCCGAACCTCTCCAGTTTGATCCGGAGATGCCGGTGGCGGTAGCATACTTGTGAATACTGAAACAAACCCTAATCGCCTTTCAAATCGCCCTCCACGTCAGCTTTCCTAAATTATCTCTCGGTCCTCCTTAGAATTCTATCTCTCTCTTTCTCTCTGGGAAAAAAAATAAGATTTTTGTGATTTTCTAAAAAGGGATCAATGTTTTTTTTGTCATGGAATGTGTTTAATACTACGACTATTGTTATTATTTCTTATACAGATGTCAAAATACCTTCTTAAGCCAAGTTTCATGCCTAGTAATTATATGACGTTTTTTGATCACACTATGTCTATTTTCATTGGGTACCTGCAGGATACACAAAAACAGCAGAAAAATGAGCTTCTCTTTCAGAATTTTGGTATCAACTACAAAACGCTTCCTAAACATTTCAACATTTAAATTTTTCTTTTTTTCAAAACTAAGAACCCCACTTTTAGAATTTACCATTGGAGTAGTATATTTTTAATTAACAAACAAAAGGTTCTTAGCTAATAAAAGTACACTTTTTAATACTAGAAAATGTAAGAACCCAAAAATACAAACCTACCAATAAAAATGCTCTGATAGATTTTTTTTTTTTTTTCAGTAGATTTCTTTTTGTTAAAATATGATGTATTATGTATAATAGGTTGTGTACCTGTAAACATACATCTTTATTTATGTACCGTGTATATAGGTGAATTATCCTAACAGTCTAAGACGTCATGTCGTGATATTGTGTATGTAAAGTTTAATTTAGATCGAATGAATAATCAATAATTTCAGATGATGGATGGTTTAACTTTTGGATGATGGGTTTGGTAATTATTAAACGTGTACTAATTGGAACTTAGTGTTCTTAAAAAGTTCGATGTCACAGAATGTCGAAGTGGGAAAAGACATAACAAAATAGGTTTTGACAATTATAATTGCACAAACACATATACATAAAGACACACACTAGTATCAGTGTATCACTGTATCGAGAAATGAATATATCCCTATATATGTGTGGGTGTGTGTGAATATATATACAGAGATAAGTTTGTGTGCATCATGGGTTGGTTAGGTTGGCTGTACTCTATAAAGTTTTTTGGTATATCATCATGACAAAGAAACTGGGGACCCTTAAACTCTATGATGTGATAATAATATCTTCTGTCAATAACATTTTCGAAAACTTATAAAACCTTAACATAATTTTTGCTGTTAATATACCAATTTTTTTTTACTTTAATTATAAGACATATATATTAATGTTTGCACACAAAAAAAAATTCATAGTATATTATAACGTTATAACTTATAAGTATATATGTATATTATTTTTGTTGCTAATTTGTTATGTCATTGTTTTGTCACCATCATGCTCTATCGATAATACGTGAAACTTAAAACTGTGGACATATAAGCTTTAGTGATTTATTAACATTCAAATTAACCTCGAAATAAATTTACAAACTTAGCCTGTTAATATTGTACATTACTCCTCTGTTTCTGGAAAATGATTATATATAAAAAAAACGTATTAGATATTCTGTACGAACTTATCCTTTTGGCTTTGAGTATTCCACTAGTTAGCTTTTATTTTCTTCCAAAAAGGACAAAGCGTGTTTTAAAAAAGGATAATGAGGTTGATGAAAACTAACATGTCCGAAGCTCATATACGTATATAAAGAATTATTTCAAACAAAGAATGCAACTCAAGATAAAATATCCAAAATAGAAATCAATAAGATAAATAAAGAAAGAAAGAAAAAAAGGGGGAATATACCTGACTATTTGGAACCATAAATGACATAAAAGATAAGTTCATACGACTTTTGTGGCTCATCAAAGGCCATCATCATCGTCCTCTCTATGCAATTTAGTGCTTTATAGTACAAAACCTTCCACTTCCCTTTGTCCATAGTTTTCCATATTGATTTTTCAACAACAACTAAAAATTATCCGGATAATATATGTAAAGATATCTACTCATTATCCAAATAATTTGGCCGTTAATCATGTTTTTCTTGTACAAGTAAATGAAATGTTTTAGCATATTTTGGTTTTTCTTTCTGTAACAAAAAATACTCAAAACATCAAATTATTTTGTTTTAGCATATGTCGTGACTTGATCTTCAGCTAGTAGTGAGCTAGGTAATAATTATAAGCCCAATACAGGCTTTAATGGGCCTTTTATCTTTTATAGACCAAAACATCTGGAACGAAACATACAAGCGTGGTGTCGTTTCAATGAACGTCGATACACGCGCCGCCGGTTGCCGCCAATCAGTTTTCCCGCCAAACTAGACAACCATAAATCACTCTCTAGTCGATTTCGATTCCAGTTCCTTTGGAAAAAAAACAACGAAAGAGGAACATTTGCACCGTAAGTTGCAGAACTCAGGCGAAGGATTCGATTTTAGCTGTCTGTATCTTCCAATGGAGGGCAATTTCGAGGAACAGAACAAGCTTCCGGAGCTGAAACTGGGTACTGTTAAAACCCTAGTTTTTTTTTTCATTTTCGTATTCGATTTTCCAATTTGGGTTTATGGGTTTTGCAAAAAGGTCTGATATTATCGGTTGTGACATTTTTTGATTTTGTGGGTAGATGCAAAGCAGGCTCAAGGGTTCCTCTCCTTCTACAAAACCCTACCAAATGTAAGTCTTCTTTCTATTTCTGGGAATAATAGAGATTGTAAAAGAGCCCTCAGTTGCAATAAACCCTTAAAACTAGGGTTTGAAGCAAGCAAGTGTAGACTTTTTTGTTCATTGGGACGCTAATTAGGAAAAAAATTTGATGTCTTTAACGATTTCTGGATCTATGCTTATGTGGGTTTTGATTGTTCTTCGCTTCAGGACTCGAGAGCTGTTAGATTCTTTGATCGGAAGGTGAGTTTCTAGTTCTATAATAATAATAATAATAGACTTTGGCTGTTTATACAGTGTACATGATTCTTTAATTTCTGTTCTGAAGAAGAAGCTTGTTTTGTCATTGATTTATGGATAAATTCTTAAATGCATTTGCAGGATTATTATACAGCTCATGGTGAGAATTCAGTTTTCATCGCAAAGACATATTATCATACAACCACTGCTTTAAGGCAGCTTGGGAATGGATCAAATGCTCTTTCAAGCGTAAGCATCAGTAGGAACATGTTTGAAACGATTGCTCGGGATCTTCTCCTGGAGCGTAATGACCATACTGTAGAGCTTTATGAAGGAAGTGGGTCGAATTGGAGACTTGTGAAAACAGGTTCTCCTGGAAACATTGGAAGCTTTGAAGATGTTTTGTTTGCAAACAATGAAATGCAGGACACACCAGTTGTTGTCTCCATATTTCCAAATTTTCAAGAGGGCAGATGTGTTATCGGAATGGCATATGTTGATCTGACCAGGCGACTTCTTGGACTAGCTGAGTTTCTTGATGATAGCCGCTTCACCAATCTGGAGTCCTCACTGATTGCTCTAGGTGCAAAAGAATGCATTTTTCCAGCTGAATCCGGAAAATCCAACGAATGCAAAAGCCTGTATGATTCTCTTGAGAGGTGTGCCGTGATGATAACAGAGAGGAAGAAACAGGAGTTCAAAGGGCGAGATTTAGATTCTGATCTAAAGAGACTGGTGAAGGGTAATATTGAACCAGTTAGAGATTTGATATCCGGGTTTGACCTTGCCACTCCTGCTCTAGGTGCATTACTCTCTTTCTCTGAACTTCTCTCGGACGAGGGTAACTATGGGAACTTCACAATCCGCAGATATGATATCGGTGGATTCATGAGACTCGACTCTGCAGCTATGAGGGCGTTGAATGTGATGGAGAGCAAAACTGATGCTAATAAGAATTTCAGTTTGTTTGGTCTCATGAACAGAACATGCACTGCAGGGATGGGTAAGAGACTGCTTCATATGTGGCTGAAGCAACCTCTCGTGGATTTGAATGCGATCAAGACGAGACTAGATATAGTTCAGTGCTTTGTTGAAGAAGCTGGGTTAAGGCAAGATCTTAGACAGCATCTGAAGCGAATCTCAGATGTTGAGAGGCTTGTGCGGAGTCTCGAGAAAAGAAGAGGTGGCTTACAGCATATTATCAAACTCTATCAGGTACTTTCCGCGCTTTAATCTGGCTCTCTGGAATTTTTAAAATTGCACTTTCATTGCGATAAATATATTTTATGTATCTCTGAATTTATAGTATATTATTAGGTTTCTGTGATTGTTAATTCAGTCTTCATCGTCTCTGTGCAGTCAACTATAAGGCTTCCCTTCATCAAAACAGCTCTGGAACAGTACACTGGAGAATTCTCATCACTCATCAGCGAGAGATACTTGAAAAAGTTCGAGGCTTTATCAGACCAAGATCACCTTGGAAAGTTCATCGATTTGGTAGAGTACTCTGTAGATCTTGACCAGCTAGAAAATGGAGAATACATGATATCTGCAAGCTACGACACCACATTAGCATCTCTGAAAGATCAGAAAGAATTGCTGGAGCAGCAGATTCACGAATTGCACAAAAAGACGGCTATGGAACTCGATCTTCAGGTCGACAAGGCTCTAAAACTTGACAAAGCAGCGCAGTTTGGGCATGTGTTTAGGATCACGAAGAAGGAAGAGCCAAAGATTAGGAAAAAGCTGACGACACAGTTTATAGTGCTGGAGACTCGTAAAGATGGAGTGAAGTTCACAAACACAAAGCTTAAAAAACTTGGGGACCAGTACCAAAGTGTTGTGGACGATTACAAGAGCTGTCAAAAGGAGCTCGTTGATCGTGTAGTTCAGACTGTTACCAGCTTCTCCGAGGTTTGTTTATTATTCATTTTAAACTTTGCTGTTACAGAATTGGTTGTTTATAATCAAGTAACCTGTCTAGAAATGAATTCATATTTTCATGAATGGAAATGGATGTTTAAAATCAAAGGCAGTAAACTACATTCATTTCTGAAAGCTTATATATTGTATGGTTTTAGGTCTTTGAGGACTTAGCATTGTTGCTCTCTGAAATGGATGTTTTGTTAAGCTTTGCTGATTTGGCTGCCAGTTGCCCTACTCCATACTGTAGGCCAGAAGTCACCTCTTCGGTCAGTACAATCTCAAGTGACTGTTTTGTTCCGAGCATTAGTAGATTTTTTTTCCTGACATAATATTGAGAGCATGCTTATAAACTGTAGGATGCTGGAGATCTTGTATTAGAAGGAAGCAGACATCCATGCGTAGAAGCTCAAGACTGGGTGAATTTTATACCAAATGATTGCAGACTTGTAAGTATTGTAATGGTAAAATAAACGCCTTAGTTTTTCTTTGTTTCCTGTTTGACTTAAAGCAATTCCTTGTTTGCCCTTTATTGTTCTTTGAAATCAGATGAGAGGGAAGAGTTGGTTTCAAATAGTAACAGGACCTAACATGGGAGGGAAGTCCACTTTCATTCGCCAGGTATGATGATTTCTTGTAGTTCGGTTTTGTTTCATAGGCGTATGATTAAAACCAGCTTCCTGCCATTATAAATCCCAGGTTGGTGTCATTGTGCTGATGGCTCAAGTTGGTTCCTTTGTTCCTTGTGATAAAGCATCAATTTCCATCAGAGATTGCATCTTTGCCCGTGTAGGAGCAGGCGATTGCCAAGTGAGTTTTAAGTTTATCTCGCGATGAATGAAACTGCTGATTTCCTGCACAAAGCTTATTCCAACTTTTTTTTTTCTTTGGTGTTTTAGCTACGCGGAGTGTCTACTTTCATGCAAGAAATGCTTGAAACTGCATCCATATTGAAAGGCGCTACCAACAAGTCACTGATAATTATCGATGAACTTGGTCGTGGAACATCAACGTATGATGGTTTTGGTTAGTTTCTCTGCAATTTATCTTTTTCATTTGGATGTTTTTAGCAAGTTTACTATTCTCGTCACTTCATACTTTTAATTTTCATTTTTTGGTCATATGTGAGAGAATTCAATGTTCTTGACAATATCTTGGTGAATATATTATTAGGTTTAGCATGGGCTATATGTGAGCATCTGGTTCAAGTGAAGAAAGCACCAACTTTGTTTGCTACTCACTTCCATGAACTTACTGCCTTGGCTCAAGCAAACTCTGAGGTTGCTGGTAACACCGTTGGTGTGGCAAACTTCCATGTTAGCGCTCACATTGACACTGAAAGCCGCAAACTCACCATGCTTTACAAGGTTGGTATAATAAAAGAAAATGCATCTGCATCTGCTGATCTGTTGCAGTAAAAGGTGTCTCTGTTTAATCTAAATTGCTTGCTTGATTTTCTTACAAAGATGAAATTAATTTTGTGTGGTGTGTTGTTTGTCTGGTTAGGTTGAACCAGGGGCCTGTGACCAGAGCTTTGGGATTCATGTGGCGGAATTTGCCAACTTCCCTGAAAGCGTAGTCGCCCTTGCAAGAGAGAAAGCTGCAGAACTGGAAGATTTCTCTCCGTCTTCCATGATAATCAACAATGAGGTCTTGATTCGTTTTTCCCTTTGTCTTTTGGTTGACGATGGAATCATTCACCCATTCTGCAGTTTGTGCTCTATTTGTAAAATCTAGGTGACAAGTATTAAATTCTCGTCTTGTTGATTGCAGGAGAGTGGGAAGAGAAAGAACAGAGAAGATGATCCAGAGGAAGTATCGAGAGGGGCAGCGCGAGCTCACAAGTTTCTGAAAGAATTTGCAGCAATGCCGCTTGATAAAATGGAGCTTAAAGATTCACTTCAACGGGTACGTGAGATGAAAGATGAGCTAGAGAAAGATGCTGCAGACTGCCAGTGGCTCAGGCGGTTCCTGTGAACAAGTACCCTTGACGTTTTTTTGGTTTTGGTTTTGTAAATAGCTCAAATCGGTTCTTGTAGTTGTGGTCGTCGCTTGGGATGAAACTGAATGAGGGCGAAAACTTTATATTCCATGATTTTTACAAGTAAACGTCGTTTCATTTACTCATCAGTTTGTTATGGGACACTTCATGCTAAAAAAATATCGAACTGAAATCATATATATAACTTGGTCCACTTGGCAATGCAATTTTAACAAAAAAAGAATATTTATACTAAAATACAAATTAAAAAATAATTAATCTTTACATTTAACTCACATAATATAAAATTGTAATCATATAAATTCCTCCTATAAATTATGCATTAACTTTATTTCTCCACTAAGTTGTATTAATCAATTGTATTAAAACAAAAAAATAAATTAGAATTGTAACTCCCATTTTTCTAAATGTAATTTTTCATCAATTCTCTTCCTATAAATACTCATTATTTTATTCTCTTAGTTTCGCACTCTTTCATTCTCTCATCTTCTTCCACTATTCTCAATTTTTTTTTCTTTGTTATTGTTGTATGGGTTAAAGAAATCAAATCAAATATCATTGTAAAAGCTTAGTTTTAGAATTTGTATGATATGTATATTTTATATTATTTTTTTAATGTTTTAAAAGGTTTATCTCCATTGTCTATTTTATATTAACATCATATACGTCATTATTTTCATACTTTCTTACAATATTCACCACATAATAAGATCATGAATTTGAAATTATCCATATCTAATTATCTATTATGTCTCCGGTTATCTCACATATTCATTTATCATTTTTAATAATTTATCAAGATCAATATAATTATCCATTTATAAAGTCTATTTTTTTTGTAAAGTTTATCAAATCTATTTATAAAGACTAGTTTGTTTTGTGATCCAATTGATAAATCTGCAAAGATCAATATAATATTTATTTTATTTATGATTTGAGGTTTTTGAAAACAAAAAGAACATAATTAAACAATTGGTCTTTGTGTTTTAATCAAAATGAACAACGATCCAAAAAAAAATCATATTTAACTGGAAGTGAAATATAAAAAAATGATATAATTTTAAAAATACCAATTAACTAAATTCTCTAAAGATGAAACCATTACTATGAAATCTAGCAATATAAATTAAACTGATGAGTGAAAAAAAAAAAGATATAAGTTATCCTTGGGGTTTTAAAAATTATTGAGATTGAAGTTCATATAATCTTATAAGAAAAATAATTTAGTTTTTCATTTCAAAAGTAATCTTTTTTTATTTTGAAATATTATATGTGAGTGTTGGGTTTATATATCAACAAACAACCAAATCATGTGCATTTTGATTGGCCCACTTGGTATTCCTTTTATTTTAAGTTATAACAAATTAAAATATTTATTTATAATTAAAGGCATGTAACTCCATTTAACTCAAATGTAACTCCTATCTCATAATTCTACATTAATTCATTCCTCCTACTAACTTATTTATAAGAGAAAATGTTTTTGGTTAAATTTTAATATTTTTTAATTATTTTGTTTGGCTAAATTTATAGTCATATATATATATATATATATATATATATATATATTGCTTTAAACTTTGAAATGAGAAATATTTTATACACAATAATTTTACATGTAGTTACTAAATTTTACAATGACATTAAGAAAAACTCTTTAAATCAGTTATTAACCACTCTAAAACATGATAAACATACATAGATTCACTCATATATAGAAATTTTAAACATTTAATCATAAATGACAAATATCAAGCATCAAATGGCAAACAACACACAAGTTCAAATTAAACATTTTTTTTTTGCCAAATTTTAATTAAAACTGAACTGATTTTTTTATTTTACTTTCTTTTGAGAAGATCGAGTAAATTTACTATCTTTAGTGATTCGCTAACGTATCGCAAGGTATTTAAGGTCTATCATATTCAGGTTGAAAACCTCAAATTTGAGTATTCTCGTACGGATTTCAAACGCTAAAAAAAATATAAAAAACAGTTGGATTTGAAAGTTTTGAATGTATTCTTTGTTTGAAAATAATATATAATAAAATTAAAAAATAACTCGATATGGAATACGAAAGAATAGAATAATCGAGGGGCATGTACATCTTCAACATACGATGTTACTATGACCATAGGCAGTGGCTACTTCGCCACGGTGGCGGCTTTAACCTGAGGTGGACTGCGACGTTGCCGCATGGACTTTTCCTCAATGTCTCTGGAGCCACCGGCGTTGGTACGAACTGGGGGTTCCACCAACGCACCTACCGGAACTACGGCGTTTACCACTTTCTCGTAGTGCTTTACTACCGCCGCCTGATTTAGACTCCTCCTTGGAACAATTCCAATGTTCTCTCTTATCCTTTTCTAATTTCTTCAAACGTTATTGGGATTTGTTTTTTTTTCTTGTCGGGATTTTATGTTTGTGATACTTCTTTCAATCATTCTCTAGGAAAAAATACAACATAACAATTGATTTATAACATTATAGTTTAAAAATACATCATAACAATTGATTTAGATATATGAGCTCTAGGAAAAAATTTAATTTTTGAAGCATGCATTTTACATTAGCATATATGTGTATATATATATATATATATATGTAAGTTTATTTCATTATTAATTTATAATATTATAGGGGCTATATTTTACATGGGTATTTCAAAAAAAAATTATCTTATTGAATTTTGTTATTTTTTTACACTATCCGATTTGGAACCAGCCAAATTTATTAATTTATAGTGTTTATTAATTTATAGAGGTTTTATTGTACTTCTTTTCATCTTCTTAATCTGTGATTTTTTTTTCTTCTTAATAAATGTGGAACAATATAGAGATAAATACTAAATAGTGTGACCTATGATTAAATAGTGTCACCTGTTAAAAAAAAAAAGAGTAGAACAGAACATTCTTTGTTGAAACCACGAAACAATACACTGATTCCAGAAGTTGTGTAAATTACAGCCCTTGAATATGAAGGTTACATCACAGCATCCTAATGGGTCTCCTCTAGCTGCATCAAATCCCGCTGATATGATGACAAAATCTGGAGAAAATGCAGAAGCTACAAGGGAAGGTTCCAGTTAAAATTAGACTGAACGCAGATTCAAAAGTGTATTGGATTCATTTAACCCAAAACGTTTATATGAACAAATTAAGATAAGAGTTGAACAAACTCAAAAGAGAAAAAGTAGAACGACTCTGTACCTATTGGAAGAACCACATGCTGAAACGCAAAGATATAGTCGTTATCACCAACTCCACCGCAACTCCAGTGGTGTCATGGAACAAGGTCTTCTTAGCAGTGGATATGGAACAACTCATTGGTCCTATTCATCGGTTTGCTTATGACGGTGGCCTTTTCTTCATTGATGAGGAGAAGAAAATCGCTGTGGTATTCGATAAAGACCAAGACCTTATCAACGACAGAGCTTACCTGATTGGAGGGAATGGAGGATACTACAAAGAAGTGGATCTCGGATACCTGAATGGAGATAATGGATACCATGGTATCCAACAAGTAGATGTTATGCCACCTGATGATGTTGATGTTATTGCCCCTCTCGGATGCTCGTATTCTCCTAGTTCGGTCAAGATCCAGCATGGTGCACGAGGCAAAAGGAAAGAACGAGACTAAGATTTGGTTTATTATTATGTCATTTTAATTAAACCAGATAAATTTGTTTCGTTTTGCTGATGAGTTGATTGTCGTCGAAATAATTATCTTCCTTTCATGGGCCGGGGGAGTTACGTTATATAGAATTTTGAGGTTTTTTGTTAATAACTTTTCTCCAATGATAATGAAGCTCCGATTCTGTGAATGTTCAGTAATTTTGATTTACATGTGTATACCATATGATAAATATACGAGTGTACCTAGAGCCGAGTAGTATTGGTTTGGAGATTCCATCGCTCAGTTGTGAGCATGCAGTTTGTGCCTCTATTTATAAATCTATGTGATGCGTTAACATTAAAACAAAATCCCGTGTGTTGCGTAATTTTGTTTGGATGGTAACAGAATGTGATGCGTGAAAGAGTCACGGTCTCATCACTTGATGATAATAAACATGTGATGCGTTAACATTAAAACGTGGTAACAGAAATGCGTGATTTTGTTTTGATGTCCAAACAAAAAAATAAAAGAGATGAAATGGCCCTCGAATGAGATCACAATGTTTACAACAAAAGATGAAATAACGTTTCAACGAATACTTAAAACGCAAATGAATATGGAACAGTGAAGAGATAAATAGTGTGACCTACGATTAAACAGTATTCTCGAGGTATCAAAAGTTCAAGTTAGAATACAGTTGCTACGAGTAGAAAAATGCTTTCTAAAATCTTTTTAATCTTGAATTCATACGAGCTGAGAGAAACTTGTACAAAAGCTTCTTCCGTCCCCATTTCCACCATGTGGGAACCCGAACAAGCTTCCTTTTTATCTGATTTTCTGTAAAACCAGTAAGATTCAATTAGGAAAAGGTGCAATGACGAAGGAAATAGTTTATTTTGGGAAGGATCATCACTCACTTTTGTTTTCGATCAGACGTGCTTCCAACTCTGAGAGTAATTTGGAGTAGCTGATAGCAAGTGATGGCCAGAACTTCATTTGAATATTCATCACATCAAAAACAGTTTGTAGGCCAGCTTTTGAAGGTGTGGTAGCGATGGGCAGGTTGATCTCCGGAATTTCACCCAGAAGCACCTTTATAGATTAAGCCAGATCAGAATGCAGATTTAAAGGATTCAAGTTTGAAATAGAGACTAACCTTGATCACTGCTGTAGCAGAAGAAGATATGGAGCGAAGATTGTAACTGCATTTAACAAAAACAAGAGACTATTCAAAATCTGCCCTTAAAAAATAAGAGGCTTATTCAAAAACGGCAAAACACATACCCGCCCTCGAGAATAACTAGCATTTTCCCACCGCATAGATCACCCAACATCTGTGTCATTCGAGAATAGCCAGCCGGAGTCACCTGATAAAGAAAAGAGTAGAACAGTGTTGAAATCCACGAAACAAAGAATATGCAGCTAGAACAGCCCTCGAATATGAAGCTTACATCGCAGCATCCTAATGGGTCTCCTCTAGCTGCATCAAATCCCGCTGATATGATGACAAAATCTGGAGAAAATGCAGAAGCTACAAGGGAAGGTTCCAGTTAAAATTAGACAAAACGCAGATTCAAAAGTGTATTGGATTCATTTAACCCAAAACGTTTATATGAACAAATTAAGATAAGAGTTGAAAAAACTCAAAAGAGAAAAAGTAGAACGACTCTGTACCTATGGGAAGAACCACATGCTGAAACGCAAAGATATAGTCGTTATCACCAACTCCACCGCAACTCCAGGGAACATTTACACAATAACCTTCCCCACCATTTGTACCAACCTACACCCCATAATTAATATTAGAACATATTCCTCTGCTGCACAGAGAAAATTCAAAATAGACTTCGGAAACGAGCAGAAAGTTAAAAAA
Organism: Camelina sativa; assembly: GCF_000633955.1. Lineage (NCBI taxonomy): Eukaryota > Viridiplantae > Streptophyta > Magnoliopsida > Brassicales > Brassicaceae > Camelina > Camelina sativa. The sequence goes on along the minus strand of NC_025685.1, from coordinate 8,298,467 downwards.
AAAAATCCCAAAATCTCAGATATAATGCACACCAACAACTACATCTACTAATGAATGTTGGATGAGACATGTAAAACAGAAGAGCATAGGTACCTCATCAGCAGCTCCAGTACCGGGATAGAAGTTTCCTCCCTCATGTCTGTGCAAGGATATGTACAATACCTATACAATGGTTACAGATCATAAGTGCAAGAAATGTCATTTTCCAATAATATTTTACGGCATCCGACACTCCAAAATCGATGCGCATACATCCATAAAATTAGTGAACTTACAGATTTGTTTTGTTCGAATATCTCTTGGGTTCCATTTCCATGATGGACATCCTGCAAAGGTAGATAAATCATTCATATGAGGCAAACCACACAATGTCGAGTACAACGAATTAAAGAAGTTTGAATATCTACAAAATCACCCAGCATTGAGTTATCAGTAATATTACCCAGTCCACAATTAGCACCTTCTTTGCCCCTGCTGCTTGTGCTACTAATGCAGCTACGGCTGCATTATTGTGAAGGCAAAACCCCATAGCATGCCTGATACCAGCATGATGACCGGGAGGTCTAACCTGATTCAATCAGAGTTTTTTTTTTTGAAACTAAATGGTGTAGTTTTTCAATTTCAAGCAACTGTGTAGTTGCATCTCTAAATTCAAAAATTATGGTGAATTAGACATACCAAAGCGAAACCATTTTTTACACGGCCACTGAATATTTCTGTAGCTAAATCAGCGCACAAACCTGCTGCAAGTCTAGCAGCACGTGCTGAATACTCATTAGCATATGTGTCAGAGGTGAAGTAGCTGCCAGACAGTGGTAAAAGAAAAATGGGATTACGATTTACGAACAAAAAGAGATAAATGTGGGGCAGCTTACGCAAAGGAAATTACGATTCAAGAAACAAGCAAGGATATGAACAGTGAACAGTAAAAAGTAACAAATGGTTTAAAACTCAAACCTATAGAGAAGCTGGCTTGTAGTATCAACAGCATCAACATGCTCTGAAGTGTGGACCTCAAAATTGACAAACATAAACCAGTTAGCGAATTGTTTGCAAAAGTACTGCAATGAAGGAACCCCCTGCGATGAACAAAACATTAGAAATGTCAAAGAAAGTTATGTAGCAGCTCACCATCTGGAGTTCTTGTTTCGTGATTTCTCTTGCATTAATAGGTAAGCATCTTCCAGGAAAAACACCTGCAAATTTTTCAGAAGTGGTGAGTACCAAAATTACTCTCAACAACAGTATGATATTGTAAAATGAAACATATTAATATTCTCATGACAGTAAACGAAACATACCAGCTGTGGCAAGACTAGCAGCTATAGCACGAAGACGATCAGGTCTCTCTGGATGTGGATGTGCCTTAACTTCAAACTTTTTAAGCATGCCATCAGAACATATTAAAATGGAAACACTTGCACAAAGAAAAGCTTTGAAGATAATGTCAACAGACACTAGAGGTTTCTCAGGAAAACATAACACATAAATGGTAAAAGGATCATACTTCTGAGTGTAGCAACATTCTCTCGTCGAACCCAACAGCTGTCGAGCTGGTTGCAGATGAGCTTCCTGAGATCAAGTTAAAAGAGAAGTGGGCATGCTTACCGTTACTTAAAAAACTGAAAAAAAAAAGCAATATGTCTAGGGACAAGTTCAGAAGATGCAAAGCTAGTAACTCCTACCTCCATAATCCTCTTCAACTTCAATGAGACCAGTATCTTTAAAAAACGGAGACGCAAAACATCCATGCCTCAGGATGCCAGATTCCTTGTGCTCACCACAAATCTACACCAAGGAATCAACTTTACAGATGCATAACAAAACGCACATTGTGCAGACACGTACGAGATAACAAATAGTAGCAGTAAAGCAAAAAAAAAAGTAAATGAAAACGTACAAAACAATGGACCATATCACCAGGGTTGGCCATAGTGCAATTGACACAACACCAGTTTACAAACTCGACGGGCGTCTGCACAGGTTCCCAATCACTATCATCCTCCTCATCATCATCATTCAGTAATGTATCCGCACCGTAAATATCTTCAAATGTCATCTCCCTTGAAACCCTAGCTCGTTTCTGCATAAGACACAACAATGACCAGAATGTCACAACAAGAGCAGAAACACCTGTGGCAATATGCATTAAGATGAAACCCATGGTGTTTAGCTTACGGCTGGAACTTCAGGAGCAGCATTTATGTCTCCATTGCTAAACTCATCTCCCGAACAAGGAACAGCAACATCACCACCGTTCACATGTCTTCTCTTTGAACCCTCATATGAACTCTCTAGAGTTTCTAAAACCATCGTTATACCCTAACCAGCTGAAAACAAATCTCCCCTGAGCCAAATTAGAAACAAAGACAACAAAAAACCCCAATTGGAGAAATTTAAAAACCAAAAAACTGAGGCAAGTGTAAGGAACTGTACACACGGATACAACCAACAGCTTTACTGATGAACCTAACTATTTTTTTGGTGTGTATATGTAAATCGATTCGCCGATCCAAAACTAAGGAATTGCCTTTTCTCTATGGAAACTAAACCGAATAAAAATTTCAACGGCGGAAGCAAAATATGATACCTGAAGAAACTTCCGGCGAAACGATGAACGGCAAAAGGGCTGCGTCCGTCGCCTTTAGAGGAGCGTGACGGTACGATAACACAACGGAGAAGAGAAGAGAGAGACGACGACGTTCAGACTTGAAAACTGTAAGAGATTATTTGGGCCCGAGGAGCTCTCTATGGTCATTATACGAGACGACAAAAACCCAATAAGAATATAAGCCCATTAATAAATTTGAGTCCAATATATTTTATTTATTTCCTTTCCCTAATTCTTCTAAACGGTAAATGAAAGCAATTTCTTTTTAATATGTTACAATTTTTATGTGCATGTTAGTAATCTGCAATCTCCATAGTACTCAAAAAGGCATCCTCTTTGTCTTTGTCTCTCTAAAAAAAGTTGATACATTAATATAAATTCTACAACCATGGGAGATAGTATTGCTGTTGCATGTTCTATATAGAAATAGTTCACAGAGAAGAAAATTGAGTGATATGAATATATGTAGTATAATTTTAACGACGACAACAACACACCCGCATAAAATGAGAGATACCGAAAAGGTAAAGTCGTATATATATATGAGCTCTTTCCTTTTTATACCTCTATCATCATCAATTATATATACATGATAACATAATTATGTATACAAATATGTGTGTTCTGATGATCACTTGTGCGAACAAAGAAGCATAGTAATACATTTCCCAATAATATAGAACTTCCCTTTCTTCTTTTTCAGAAACTCTCCAACTCCTTTTGGTTAAGAAGGCTTGTTCTTCTTCTCCCAATGCTTCACTGCCTCCTCCTTTGACTTCTCCCTCATTGTCTAATGTGAGTATATTATATATATATGGGGGCTTCAGGGTGTAAATTGATGATTGTGTGGTGTTTAAAAGGAAGTGAAGGTTCATCATTTATATATATATTGGAGTTGGAGAGAGAAAGAGATAAGTAGAAAGTATTCCCCACCATTGATTCGGGACCCTTCAACGAAACAACCCAAAAACAAAGGCCACTTGTGAAGTGTGACCGACTAGCTTCCCGTTATGGTTGAAGATATTTGATGTATTCTTTTCTTGTCTCCTTTCAGTTCAAAGATTCATCATCGGTAGAAATTGATTTATTCAGTTCCATTATTGGATTATGTTAGAAACGACATAAGATTTTGCGGACCGTCCATATTTGATCTAAATGTCTTCGAAATTTAAATTGGACATGCATGCAAACTTACTTTGTGGTTAACTGCTAAATAATTAAATAAACTATTTAAAGGGATTCTCCGATTTAGAGTTTGTTTTGAAATAAACGTTTGAAACCTTTTGCATGGTTATGAAATTTCACTAAAGCAATAAAAATGAAACAAACTCTTTCCTTTAGAGAAATGCACGAGTCCAAAGAGCTATCATGCAATCATACCAATAAATAAATTTTAAGATTGACAAGAGTAT
>NC_025685.1:8280300-8294395 GCF_000633955.1 Camelina sativa | reverse complement strand
GGTTTTTTTTTTTTTTTTTTTTTTTTTAACAGCTGGGTTTCAACCTCACATAATGCACATGTTATTAACAAACACAAAATTACACTCCGTTTCTCTAGTTTTACGATAAAGAACTAAATTAACAATCATTGAACTCCATTCGAAACTTTCGACCTGATATTCACACGACGAGAGAAATAGCATTTGACTATATATATATATTATTTCTATAAGAGGTTGACCCAAAAACAAAAAACAAAAAACTGTGAAAACGTATTAGACTAGCATACTTTTTAAAAGAAACCCGTACACACTCTACTGACGAGACCCATATGATGATATTTTGCATTTAAATCTCTAGTCATCTAATAATTGATATCCATCACGAATTAAGGTCTAGTCATGTCTTCCTTACAATATGGACAGCTCATTTCAAGTGAATCATCAGAGGCCTCAAAACATAATATTGATAATCATAAGCTTTTGTTTTGTTTTTGTCGAACCACATATGTGTATGTATGTACTTCTCGTATAAAATATCGTAGTATCTGGCCCCAACAGAAAAAATGAAAAGAAGAATTGAGTAATGTTAGCTTTTCTTTGTCAACAAAATAACGTAGTTTTGTGTTATTTACTTTCTTTCCGCGAATATTATTAATTAGTGGTTTCTTATTGTGCGTTTTCCTATTTTTGGAGTACTATGCTTGGCATTCTGGCTAAAAGAAATTGCCATACATTACACATGACCGTTTTGTGGAATATCCGACGCACGTATTTCTCTTTCAAATAGAAGTGTGATTTCAAGCTAGTTTTCAAATCTTGTTTCTTACTATTTTGGCGTGCAAGTTTTGCTTTCTTCAGTTCTTCTTTTATTTCTCTTTGCTTTGTGGTTTGACTAGCAACTACCACCACTTAGTCTAAACAAACATAGATAATCATGGTACATAATCGTGGTTTGGCTGTTCTTCTTTTTTATTTATGCGAAAGATTAGTGATTCCATCTTTTATTTTAAACTTTAGTGATTCTAGCTTTGAAACGTGTATTAATTGAATTCACAACTATATATGATTAAAATAAAAAGAAGAAAAAAAAATAGAACTTTGACAAAGATTATCAATCTTTCAGATAAGACGACAAAACCGAATAATTCTGAGTTAAGAGATTTACAAAATTGCAGAACCTCACAAACTTCTAATTAAAGTAGATATCGGTTGGGACCAAACAAAAGTGCCATTTTCTAATCGTGTAACTGTAATCTACGTCGTAGTACAATTAAATTGTCACGGAGTGTAGAAGAGTTAAAGTTTTACCAATAGAAATAATTATTTAACACCAAATATTGTATAGGATATTGTTTCAATGTTAATTAGAAACTTTTATGTTAAGAAATCTCATGTTTGACGAAGTATTATTTACGTTTTGTAATCCCAAGTTCCCAACATAAAATTTTCGTCTTAGATATCTGTGGACGTTATAATCCAGATTCTGAAATTAATTTGTTGAACTATAAAATTCAACAATCTAAAGTTGTNAAAAAAAAAAAAAAAAAAAAAAAAAAAAAATCCACTTTAGTGCATGGTATATCTCATTTTCCATTAAAAGGGGAAAATCACATGGGAGATTTATATATTTTCAAACGTAAGGGAAGTGAAAGGTCGAATCCATCACATCTTTCTTCATTATAATTGAGAAAGTAATCAAACTTAATTACGATCTTCACGAAAGAGCAACGGGGAGGGGATGCACCATGCACGTGAAGTTCACGAAGACAAGACATCTCTTGTCTGTTGGCTGTTGCACTCATTACAACCTTTATTTCTTTAAAAACACCGGATTTACAACCTTAAATTTTTGGATATCCTCAAATAGTTATATGTAGGGCATATCCCTTCATTGGCTAGTTTTGTTCTCTTCTTGCCAACTTACTGGCTTTATATAAACCCATCACCCATGTACATGTACCTCGCATGTTTCTAATTTTTACGTTAACAAAAGATGAATAATAGCACTATATAGACTATAATATATATATATATATAGCATATTTAACCAAGTTGGTTGATAAATTATGTCACTTTTTAATATTACGTAAATATCTCAACTTGTATTATGATATCACAACTTCTACTCATGTTTTTTTCTTTAATTTTAATGTTTTAAAAATATAATGTGACCTCTCTCTGACTCTGAGCGAGGTTGGTGCCATCGCATTATGGGATAGAGTCATAGAGAGACTCGCCTGAAAGATCAAGAGGAAGTTCAAGTAACATGCAACCAGCAGGTCCATGGAGACCAGAATTGAACTTTTCAATTAGTTGGGATCCCAAAAACCTTTACACTGGATCGATCCCATTAGCTAACTTTTTTTACTATAGAACTCTCTAAATTTTAGCTCATCTTAACCATTTCAAAATCAAATATTCTAAAGATAATACATCAATCCTCATGATATACATACTTGTTCATTAAAGGATTCTTAAAAACAAAAAAACAAAAAAAAGTATTGATTATAAAATTTGTAATTTTGGATGCAACAACTACTTTGATGTACTAAGAATTTATTTAGTTGTTTCTTAAAAATACATATCATGGTATTTAGTTTTCAAACCAAAGTCAATTGAAACATTTTTTTATAATGCCAGCTGACCAAACCAAACCGAAAAAGAGTAAAAAAGAGAAAACAGCATAAAACATATGTTGGGCATTTCGTCGAACGCTTTGAAGGCATGCTCCCACGCAACTCAAATAAATAAGTAAAAAAGACTAAACGGAATCTTCATTGATCAGACTAAGATTCTCTTCTTCTTGTCTCTTCAGCTTTTCCTTCTCGTATTGCTTCAACGCTTCCTCCATCTTCATCTGCGTTATAAACCCAACAGTCTTAAGGTCGACCACAAACGCTTTCTTAAGAGAGAAGACGAAGTCGAAAAAACTAACCTTGTAGCTAACTTCGATGCGATGCATTACGTAGAATCCTAGAGCCCCGCCGACAAGTGTACCAGCTATGATCCGTGCGTAACCCCATGTCAACGAGCTCAACGCCATTTCTTCACTTTCTTCTCTCTTCTTCTTTCGATTCCAATTCTTACAGCTCTTACACAATCTCGAGAAGCTTTTGACATCTCGTTTCCATTTACTGGAACCAAATTAGAATCGTACCGACTGGTTCAGTTAAAACCGAGCTTATCTCCGGTTCGGTTTATATCCAGAAATCAGAGTAATCTGGAACAAATTATGGTTATCTCACTTTCAATTACGTTATAAAAAAGTCGGTTTAATACATAGTGACCGGATTTTAAAAGCTGACTATTTGATTCTGAATTTCTAATTATCCAAATTTCAATTATTTACGGAGAAGTCGGTTTGGTATCGTACCATAACTCGGGTAATTTGTAAACACAGACAAATATTTGTAAACCATAAGCAAAAAACTAAGCTGGCTTTTTAGGTGCTTTCAACCGTTCGGATCAAAGAAAAACTCAGAAACAAGTGCCAAGTGATCGCTTCCTAGTTCCTACAAAACCAAAGATGAAGTAGGCTCTTAATGCGTTTAACATAAGATTCTAGTCACGAAACTTAAAACTGTAGATAACAAAACATACTTTACAAGGAAGGCATTTGGTTTTGCAGAGAACGTCAATGGGAAGAGTATCAAGAACTCTTGCAGGTACAAGACCATCAGAGTACCTAAACCAGACCACACGTACGTTTACAACTACTAGTTAATTTCATCAACCAACCTGTTAAATTAGTCACTTTCAAGTTTTGGGTTTATGTAAAATGTTTTACCAGAGATAATCAACCGTTCCAAGAAATTTCGAGTGATACGAGGTTGCTAGAGGTTCACCAACAGAGTCCCTGGTATTATTTGCTGAGCCCTGTTGTGTACAATGAAAACATTATCATATTTAAGACTGATAATTTCACTAGCTAGTTGTTGTCATACATATAGACAATAAAGCTTTGTTTGTTACCTTAACTGAGGCGTATGCGCTATTGAGTTTAAGTGGATGTACAGCCCAGTAAGAGTTCTCTTGCCCGGTCGCAACACGGATCTCTTCGTTGGTCCAAGAGCTACAGATTCAACAATAAGTGAGCACAATGCTATTTCACCAGGCAGTCACTAGACAACCATTAACGAGTGTAGAGCTAATAAAATCTTCAGAAGAATAATCTTAACCTGCTTTTGAAAGTTACTGTATTACTAGATTTGCTTCCGGTCTCAAGAACTTGGGTTGGACGACAACTTTTCTGGCCAGACAGCTCTTTTTTGTCATGTTCCATGATATTTAGCTGTCAGATAGAAACATAATCCGGTTTAAGAAACTACAAGCGGACACATGTGTAGTTTGACTGAAGCAAGACAGTAAATGGGCATACCTCAGAGGATGCCAAAAAGCTGTACAATGGACTCTGCACGTGATTGGATAAAACCAAATAATGAGATACGCAAATACACAATACCAAAGTGGATGGGTTCATTTGAAAAGATGTGTACCTGAGGAGTGCTATTGAAATCCCCACCTAGAACAATGGGAATGTCACCCCATTTCTTAGAGAGCAAGTGTGCCTTTGAGCAGAGTGAACGGATCTATCAGTCAAGAATAAGCCATATGAACGAATCAGGATATAAACCTATGAATTCAATACGTTGTCATGCGCATTTGGACAAATACTAATGAAACATTTCATGAAAAATACTAGTAACTCAGACATGTCTTAAGACATATGGAGACATGCTAGTGAGTATCTCTTGACTGAGAATCTGAGATTCAGTACAAATCACTAGTTTAACAAAAAAGACCATCAAAAGAAACAGGGAAAAACATGAATCCGGTACAAAGAACTGATGAAGACTTAAAGGGACAGATCAACATTTTGTAAACTTCCATGACTGTCAAATGCTCGTGTAGAGGATATATATACCAACTGAAATGTGGAGACTTACCTGACCCAGCTTCACATCTCCTTTATTTGGGTTATAAAGCACGTGAATGTTTCCCAGCAGTATCTTTCTTGACTTCAACTTCCGCAGCTGACAAGAACCACCAAAAAATTGGATCAAGAAAGGAAATCACCTAAGCACACACATGAAAAAAGTTCATAAAACATTCAAAAGAAATGATACCTCAAGAACTGCAAGCTGTGCAACATTATCGCACATACCAAACTGGCTAAACTCAATGTTTTCCCTCTCCAAAACTCGAAACCTTGTCAAAAAAAGAAGATAAATCTTAAACAACGCTGAGTTGAAAAACTGTTGTTTCCTCTTCACACTAAGACCACAAATCGAGTCAAGCAATAAGTGCTACCTGTCGGCCTTCCAAAACATTGCGCACCCATCAATGTTATCTCCAGTTCGCCGCTGCCATTGCAAAGCTTTATATTTTGTAGTCCTTCTATAGAAACACAACTTTTTGCTGAGGCTTCAGAGCGAAAAGTATAAATAAAACCAACCAACAATGTTTTATATACGTCATGCAATTCATTCATTTTTTATAAACCACAGAAAAATTCATAGAACAAAGGAAATACATCAACCTTGTAGGAGCCAGCATATCCAGCTTTCTCCATCATGCTGAAAAGATCAAAATACTTGTCTACTTCCTACAACGGATCCACAAGCAAAAAATCAACAATTAACACTCAACTCCGAGAAGTCAAATCGAGAAAAAGACAAGGAAAAGTTCATCACCTGCAGACAGATAATGTCTGGATTGAGACGAATGAGTTCCTCGCATATTAGCCTTTTGCGGTAGCCCCATTTAAGGTAAGGGAAAGACACATTGGTGTACAAATCTTTGTGATGTGATGCGTTTCTATCTCCCAGTATGTTGTATGACACTACAGTGAATCTCTCTGAATCTACAAAACACACTACTAGTAAGAACAAAAGGCATCCGCAATAGAAGAAACTCAAACCTACTGTATACAAAACTAAACCCCTAAATAGTTCTTCCACAAAGCTTGGTGCACAATTCATGGTAGAATATATAGTATGCTACCTTGGGAAAGTGGAGTTGTACTATCTGAATCGATCCAATCACGAACAATCCGAGAAGACGGCATTTGATCGGGATGTCGACGACGGGGAAGAGGGTTGTGCCATCTACGGCTGTAAGATCTTCGATTTGAAGATGGTTCGGGATTCGAATCGGACGGTCCAGATGTGGAGGAGCAAGACACGACCAAGTTGTATTTGTTCGCATCGCAAGAGGAACGGAAAGATAAAGGACATCGATAGAATCCAGATGAAAGGTGACCACCGAAGGAGACACGGTTATAAGCTGTGCTTGGCCGTGACCAAGAAGAAGAACAACCGACGCAATTCACACAACGCATTTCGATTTGGTTTCAGACGAACAAATTCAGAAATTTTGGAAGAGAAATCTCTAAAACCACACACACCGATTGGCGCCCATACGGATAAAATCTTTATTTTTTTTTAACAATTTTTATTTCCTTAAACATTTTAACTCACATTTTGTTATAAAACTAAAATTATATAATTTATCCATTAACTATATTTCTGCACTCAATTATATTAATTAATTATATTAAAACAAAACAATAAATTATAATTATAACTCTCATTTTTTTTAAATATGATTTTTCATCACTTCTTTTCGTATAATCATTTTCTTAATCTTTCATTCTTTCATCGTCTTACTTTTCCATTATTTCTCATATTTTTCTTTTTTAATGTTTTTTTTGTTATTGCTGTTGGATAGGTTAAAAAAATCAATTTAAATATTATTGTAAACATTTAATTCTAAATTTTAATTGTAGAGTTTGTATGATATGTATACCTTACATTGTTTTTTTTTTTAATGTTTTAAAATGTTTATCTCCATTGTCTATTTTAGATTATTTTTCATTATTTTCTACAACATGAAGTTGAAATGATCCATCTCTAATTCTCTATTATTTACTCTGATTATCTCACATGTTCTAATACTCATTCCGTCTCCCTTGTCCCATATCCATCAGAATAGAGATTCGCTAAGAAATTTAGATGAGATACCTGAATTCTTCTTGAATATGTAATTTTTAATTAGTTAGTTGAAATTGTCCAAAAAAAATTACAATTTTAAAAACTATCTAACTGTTTTTAAAAAATACCAAAATTATGAAAGTACCCGCTCCCAGAATTATGGTCAAACCGAACAGCATCAAAACCAGTGAGTAGTCGTCTCATATCTATATAAAAAAACCAATTTGGTATTCCATTTCCAAAATTATACTACAAAAAGGAAATCATTAAAATTTAACCTAGAAATATAGCTTAAATTAAGGTGAATATAAAAGAGATTAAAAATTAAATTAATATTTGAGATTTTTAATTGCATTTCATATGATTTTATAGGAAATATATTTGATTGATACTTTAAAATAATTTTTTACAATTTAGTTATTAAATGATTTAGGTAAATTTTGAATATCATAATAAACTTTTATGATTAGAATAAAATATGTATATTATTGACATTTAGGAAATTTGTTTGTTATATATGTATTTTTAATGAGAATTTTAAAAATACATCTTTTTCGATACCAGTTTCTGAAATACCATTTTAAAAATCTTTTTTAAAAAAAATCTTCTTAGAAAATTTTCATAGTTTTATGATTATTACATAAACTAAAATAAATTAACATAATTAATACAACAATTTGTGCATATCCACAGGATATTACCTAATAATTAAAGATAAAATACTTGACCTCAACCTGGATTTCCAACCATCCGGGGTATCCAAATACCGACGTTCCTCCTCCTTGACCTCAACCTGGATTTCCAACCATCCGGGGTATCCAAATCACCCTTCTCCTCCTTAGTTACTCTCTCTATACTACTAGACCTCCTATCCCCGTGATTATTAGAACGCTGCCTTTTCTTTGGAGGAGCAAGAGAAGCGTCTAAGATGGACGGTATCTTCCTGACTCTAGAGCTCCGCCTAAGTTCAGAGTCAGCACAAGCTAACCACCCACCATCTCAATCTATCGACTCTCCATGGTTTTTTTTGTATTCCTCCTCACATATTGCAGCAAGCTTCTTACTCTTCTTCCCAGAAGGAGAACCCAAAGGATTCTTTCTTACCTCATGCGATGATTTCATGACGAATCAAACAGGCATACAAATACGCATACAACTGTTCTTCTCAATGCTGAACCAAATGAACATAAGAAAAACTCACCGAACCATACGCCTTCCAAAATCAAGCTCCGTGAAGCAGTGTATCGCGATGGAGGTGCTTAAGAAAACGCATCAGAGCAACTCCATGATCGGCCCATTTATTTGGCAGAATCCAATCCGAATGAACCCAAACCCTAAATCCTAACTTTGTAATGATAAAATCGAAACCTCCTTCCCCCGAGAAGAAGTTCGTCTCTCCGATGATTACTCCTCCTCAATTTGCCTCGGAGTCTTGGGTCGCCCACGGTGGCGCTAGTCAAATAACAAAATACAAGAAAGTGAGAAAGAAAAAAAATTGATATCACGCTCATCTGAAGCGAGTAAACCCAACCGTCGATCTCTCATTAACCAATAAGATTCGAGTTATGTTTGACTTGATCATGAGTCAAACACACGCAGCAAGCCTAAATTGGGCTTACTTCCTGGGCCTTTTTTTTCTTAACAACTTTAGACCTGTAAATCTGCAAAAACTTCTCTCACCATATCACATTTTTCTTCTTCCCTGTGATTGTCTAAGAGTAAGAGAGACTAATCTTCTCTAATACTCAAAATCTCTGATGTATTCTAAACTTGACTTGCGTATTCATGAGCCTTAGTTCCTGTTGTTGAACTTAAACTTGACGTCTCTTAGAGTGGACTTTTGCTCCTTCTAGTTGTGACTATGAAATTATATGCATCATTATGAGAAATCTTGAGACAAGTTAAGAGGAAAAAAAAAAAAACTCCAAATCATCAACATGGTGCAGATACATGCTTGATTAGATCCCGCGAAGAACAACATATCTACAGGTTATGATCGCAAAACGTAAGTACACCAGAAATCAGTATGAATCCTGACCAAAGAACAAAACCAATCTAGAATAAAACATGAAAAAATCAAGTAAAACTATGAACAAATGATGTAAGCCAACGAGATTACGAGAAATATATTTGGCTGGGAGAAAAGTAGGGTGTTCACACTCCCGCCGTGATCAATAAATCTGAAACTTACACAATCCTTTTTCTTCGGAATGGTCGGATCAGATGATGGATATGTCCAATCAAAAGTAAATAGTTTGGAATGGTTGAAGCCAAGCCTCACATGATCCTGTCTTAATTAGTCCATGCGATGCTTGCGGATGGTGCAATTCTCAGTTGTTTATTTCGCAATTGGAAGTGACATTATCAAATTTTTTTTTTTTTTTAAAGAGACAGTTGTTTATCAATTTTTTTTTAAAAACAGAACATGAAAAGTCGAAATCAATAGCAAAGTGAACAAACTAGAAGCGTAGTGAAGATGATGATTGACTAGCAATTAGATTTCCTCATCTATTACTTTCCTTTTGCGCGGTTGGTGGTTGATTTGCACTAAGCTTGGGAGATAAGAAGAGGAGCACACAAGGGGGGGAAGAAATATCTGCGGAATATATCCGAAAAGGCCAGGTTCGCCGGCATAGACATTGGGAGCTTCTCCGAGACTCACAGATTTAAAGAAACCGTCGTCTCCGATGATAAAAGCAGTGTGGTACCAGGGAGTCTCGGTGTGTCGAAATCCGTCTACTTCGAAAACCACGGCGAGTTTCTCTTCCTCGTCAATGAAGAAGCTCCCAAAACTGTGGTCAAACCGAACAGCATCAAAACCAGTGAGTAGTGGTCTCATATCCACATTAAAAAACTTGCTCCAAGACACAGCACTAGGATCAATCTTAGTGGTAAGCCAAATCTCCAATGTTTCAATTGAGTCTCCACCCCGCTGAAATAGCAGGGCGAGCTGTTCTTCTCTAACACATGAGAGGGTCACAGTATCTTCAATATAAGAGTGAAACGGAATAGGCAGACGCGGTCCAAATCTCTCTGTTGTAAAATCAAAACAGAGTAAGAAATCTTCAACTTCTTCCTCGTCCATTTCACCGCTGCATTCTATTGGTACGGGATCAAAAAAGTCAAGCCCTATCTTCTCATGAGCGAAAAAATAAGCATTTCCCTTCAAAGACACGCCACGCTGATAGAATTCTACCTCCCAGTCGGGTCTGACGTCTAGAACCCTCCATGAGTTAGACCCAAAGTCATAGATCTCGAACCCGAAATAGTGTATTGAATGGATGCAATTATCCACAAACCTCAAGATTTTGTGGTGGTTACGGTTGCTGTCGTATCCCAGAGCATACCTGTCCAGTCTGTGGAAACTTGTATTGGGTCCTATCCATCTTGTTTGCCCCAAATAAGGATTCCACACCAAGAGCCTCGAGTTGTCCTTGAGGACGCATAACAATAAGCCGCCGCAGTGAAAAACTGTAGATACCTCGACTTGATCAAGTAAAGCTACCTGCTTTATAGATAGATCAACCGCGTCTTCTTCTTCCTTGCGGCGGAGATGGAATCTGACTGAACAAACCTTGGAATCCATCGTCATGAACCCCAAAAACTGCTGCTTTGATGCTGCTGCTGCTACTGCTTTACCCACAATCCAATCTTTGGACAAAGCGTCCCATAATTTGCTAGTGGATCGCACTGCTGCCAAAGATGTTATAGGAACCTTGGCGAGTATCTTGTCCCCTACCACTTCCGGTGGAAGATCGCATATCTTCTTACTCATTCTTCCTTCCAACTTTAGACAGACGCAGCAACTTGCTAGGGCTTTCTTTCGATCTAATATATATACTAGGGTTGACCGGATTAGTGATGTTAATAATCGGTATACCCACCCCATTTAAACCCAGCCCATATAAACCCATCTAGTTTTGTCTATAAAAATCATTTAAGTAACTAGGTTGTAATCCGTGCTATATAATTTACGTATTTATATAATATTGGTATGAAATCTAAATATCAGATTTTAATTTGGTTTTAATTTAAATTATTACGCGTATATAAAAGAGATTAAAAATTAAATTAATATTTGGGATTTTTAATTGCATTTCATATGATTTTATAGGAAATATATTTAATTGATACTTTAAAATAATTTTTTGCAATTTAATTATTAAATGTTTTAGGTAAATTTTGAATATCATAATAAAATTTTATGATTAGAATAAAATATGTGTATTATTGACATTTACGAAATTTGTTTGTTATATATGTATTTTTAATGAGAATTTCAAAAATACATCTTTTTCAATACCAGTTTCAGAAATACCATTTTAAAAATCTTTTTTTCAAAAAAAATTTCTTAGAAAATTTTCATAGTTTTATGATTATTACATAAACTAAAATAAATTAACATAATTAATACAAAAATCTGTGCATATGCGCGGGATATTACCTAATAATTAAAGATAAAATACTTTCATAACACAAGCAGAATCCATAACAAACCATGGCAAGCTGACACAAGTTCCACCCTAAGAAAAAACCCTAAAAGTAATATATTTATCGGGATGAAAAAAAAAAGAGAATCGAAACAAAAAACGACATACGTACAGTAAAAAAAGGGATCAAAACAAAGAGACATTATGTTCAATCTCTTCTATGAATGAAAACAGAGAATCACAAATGGATCAAATACACGAATCCAAACGATTCACAAAACTTTGATCTGAATTTGCAAAGAGGAATGTGAATCAAGTCAATACAAACTAATTAACACAACGAGGGGCGGATCTAGGCTTATGAAGGGTGGGGCAAGTGCCCCAAACTCATTTTCTTAATTCTTGTAAATTATTAGCTAAATTATGTGGTATATCTATTAAAATCAACAAAAATTTTCAGTTTCTTAAGGTTGTGCCACAGGTAAAATGCTAAGCTAAGTAGTATATCTATTAAACTTAACAAAATTATTAGATCATTAAAGTGGTGCCCCATACAAAAATGACTTCTGCATCCGCCACTGAACACAACCCATCAACCAATTTTCCAAAACTCACATTCGTAAAGGCTGAGAGAAGAAAATAATTCATTTATCAAACATGTTTAATTGGACTATCCAATTTAAATATATTTAATATTTTTAAATAAATGAGACTAAATTGGCAGAATTTTGAACAACAAGCCCGTTTATTTAAATGGGTTTCGACAACATCACTAGACCGGATAAATATAGATCCCGTCATGAACACACATATAAAGGTTTATTATATTTGAAAAGTAAATAAAATTGAATCAATTATTAACAAATTGAATCAAATATTATTAAAAAAAAAAGTACTGAAAAGAACATCAGTCAAAAATTATTAAATAAAGCAATGAAGAAAAATGTTATAAACAAACATAAGTTATTTTAAATCGAATATACACACATGTACGTATTAATTGATGATACAAGCGGACTAACATATTAAAAACAAACTAATGATCCAAAGATTAAAATTACAAAAAGATTGAAAAAAATACAACAACCTCTCAACCTTTCGATTATATGATTTATATCACTTGTAATACACAAATATATGGATGAGAATGAGTAGAGAACATAAAAAANGAAGAAAATAATTCATTTATCAAACATGTTTAATTGGACTATCCAATTTAAATATATTTAATATTTTTAAATAAATGAGACTAAATTGGCTGAATTTTGAACAACAAGCCCGTTTATTTAAATGGGTTTCGACAACATCACTAGACCGGATAAATATAGATCCCGTCATGAACACACATATAAAGGTTTATTATATTTGAAAAGTAAATAAAATTGAATCAATTATTAACAAATTGAATCAAATATTATTAAAAAAAAAAGTACTGAAAAGAACATCAGTCAAAAATTATTAAATAAAGCAATGAAGAAAAATGTTATAAACAAACATAAGTTATTTTAAATCGAATATACACACATGTACGTATTAATTGATGATACAAGCGGACTAACATATTAAAAACAAACTAATGATCCAAAGATTAAAATTACAAAAAGATTGAAAAAAATACAACAACCTCTCAACCTTTCGATTATATGATTTATATCACTTGTAATACATAAATATATGGATGAGAATGAGTAGAGAACATAAAAAAGGTAATTCTAATTTAATGTGGATCAAAATTTTCATATTCATATTCTTATTTTAATTTAATACATTGTATCATTCAAAGACGAGTGTTGATAAATAAGATTCGAAGAAATAAAAATCAACGACCGAATAAGTTTGAAAATAGTTGGGCTCGAATATTATCGGGCCTAATAAAAAACAAAATATTGAAAGCCTTTGTTTTCGGAAAACACTCTCACGCGGTTCTCGAAAATTTTCGAAATTTGAATTTTCAGATCTCCGATTTGGGGACCTCACTTCTCTTTTCTCTTTTCTCACGCTTTCTCTCTCTTTCTAGAAAAGCGAAAATCTCAGATAAAAAATTCTCTCTCTCTCTACTCCGAGAAGCGCAAAATGGCGGCTGCACCTCAACAACCAAATGCCAACCTTCAACTCCGGGTCCACGAAAACGAAGGTAAAGAAAGTAATTCAACAAATGATCTCTAAATTACAATGAATTTTATAATTTTTTTTTTTTTGAATTTCTTTTTGAAGACGTTCGTAGGGTCGTTCAGAGATCGAGGTTCTTCCCGCTCACTGCACCTGAGTGGCGCGTCTTGTTTGAGCATAAGGATGACTTTGGGCTCCCGCTCAATTCCTTCATCATCCAGCCGCGCACCGAGGGACTCTACCGCACTGACGTGACGCACTACTCTGACGACAATGATTGGAACCCAGCAATGATCTCGTTGAAGAGAAAGAGACAGGGGCCTAGCTACAAATTTGATATCCGTTTTTCTCAGTCTACCGTGATGGATTTTAATTGGGGGGATGGACAGCCCGACGGTCTAGACTGGGTGATACGCCGTTACGTCCCAAGGGATCGAGGAACTTACGGGACCACGACTTTCGTCCACAATCTGTGCATATGTGCGGGATATTACCTAATAATTAAAGATAAAATACTTTCATAACACAAGCAGAATCCGTAACAAACCATCGCAAGCTGACACAAGTTCCACCCTAAGAAAA
>NC_025685.1:8260980-8279000 GCF_000633955.1 Camelina sativa | reverse complement strand
ACATACCTACAGTAAAAAAAGGGATCAAAACAAAGAGACGTTATGTTCAATCTCTTCTATGAATGAAAACAGAGAATCACAAATGGATCAAATACACAAATCCAAACGATTCACAAAACTTTGATCTGAATTTGCAAAGAGGATTGTGAATCAAGTCAATACAAACTAATTAACACAACGAGGGGCGATCTAGGCTTATGAAGGGTGGGGCAAGTGCCCCATACTCATTTTCTTAATTCTTGTAAATTATTAGCTAAATTGTGTGGTATATCTATTAAAATCAACAAAAAATTTCAGTTTCTTAAGGTTGTGCTACAGGTAAAATGCTAAGCTAAGTAGTATATCTATTAAACTTAACAAAATTATTAGATCATTAAAGTGGTGCCCCATACAAAAATGACTTCTGCATCCGCCACTGAACACAACCCATCAACCAATTTTCCAAAACTCACATTCGTAAAGGCTGAGAGAAGAAAATAATTTATTTATCAAACATGTTTAATTGGACTATCCAATTTAAATATATTTAATATTTTTAAATAAATGAGACTAAATTGGCAGAATTTTGAACAACAAGTCTGTTATTTAAATGGGTTTCGACAACATCACTAGACCGGATAAATATAGATCCCGTCATGAACACACATATAAAGGTTTATTATATTTGAAAAGTAAATAAAATTGAATCAATTATTAACAAATTGAATCAAATATTATTAAAAAAAAAAGTACTGAAAAGAACATCAGTCAAAAATTATTAAATAAAGCAATGAAGAAAAATGTTATAAACAAACATAAGTTATTTTAAATCGAATATACACACATGTACGTATTAATTGATGATACAAGCGGACTAACATATTAAAAACAAACTAATGATCCAAAGATTAAAATTACAAAAAGATTGAAAAAAATACAACAACCTCTCAACCTTTCGATTATATGATTTATATCACTTGTAATACATAAATATATGGATGAGAATGAGTAGAGAACATAAAAAAGGTAATTCTAATTTAATGTGGATCAAAATTTTCATATTCATATTCTTATTTTAATTTAATACATTGTATCATTCAAAGACGAGTGTTGATAAATAAGATTCGAAGAAATAAAAATCAACGACCGAATAAGTTTGAAAATAGTTGGGCTCGAATATTATCGGGCCTAATAAAAAACAAAATATTGAAAGCCTTTGTTTTCGGAAAACACTCTCACGCGGTTCTCGAAAATTTTCGAAATTTGAATTTTCAGATCTCCGATTTGGGGACCTCACTTCTCTTTTCTCTTTTCTCACGCTTTCTCTCTCTTTCTAGAAAAGCGAAAATCTCAGATAAAAAATTCTCTCTCTCTCTACTCCGAGAAGCGCAAAATGGCGGCTGCACCTCAACAACCAAATGCCAACCTTCAACTCCGGGTCCANATCAGTCAAAAATTATTAAATAAAGCAATGAAGAAAAATGTTATAAACAAACATAAGTTATTTTAAATCGAATATACACACATGTACGTATTAATTGATGATACAAGCGGACTAACATATTAAAAACAAACTAATGATCCAAAGATTAAAATTACAAAAAGATCGAAAAAAATACAACAACCTCTCAACCTTTCGATTATATGATTTATATCACTTGTAATACATAAATATATGGATGAGAATGAATAGAGAACATAAAAAAGGTAATTCTAATTTAATGTGGATCAAAATTTTCATATTCATATTCTTATTTTTATTTAATACATTGTATCAAAGACGTGTACAGTCACTCCAAACTAGATCAATAATATTGTCTGTTCCTTTCTCTCTTTTGAAATCTTTGCCTTTGACAAAGAGAAAAACTCTATTATTGCGTCTACATTATAATGTTCTTAAGACTTTTTATCATGAAATAACGCCATATTAACGAATCTTGCGATGTAAATTAATGAAGCATCTCAGCATATGGAAAAAAAAACCTAAAAAGTATGCGATACAAGCCATAGTTGATTTAATATTGCATCATCTTATTTAGGGAATAAAGTGAAGTGGGTATGGAAAATAAATTTAATACTAAGATAACAAGAAAACAAAAGAGAAATAAATGATACGCAACAACCAAGGCTAAAAGGGTGCGTTACCATTAATCCAGGGAAAGCGAAATAAACCCAAATCTCGTCTAACGAAGTAACAACTTACCCACTTTTCACATTTAATTACCTTTAGAAACTTACCCCACTTTTCACATTAAACTACCATTTTAACCTATATATTATACATTCATTCAATTTCCATTTTATAACTTAAAAGTCTTAGTTCCATTAATCCTCCTGTAATCAAATTGCATTAAGAAAAAAAGTATCTACAGTAGTTACCAAATATGCACCACAAACTAACCTTAGTAATTAAAAACAACACACAATATCTGAATAAATATACAACACGAAATTAGTTACATGATCAATTATGCAACACAAACTGACATTAACCCACTTACATCGTACATTTATACCTTTCAGTAGTTTTGAATATATTTTATGCTAGTTGTACAATAATTTTCTTTAAAAACTCGATGAATACGATATCTAAAATATCCCTATCCAAAAAGAGTTTTCTCTCAAGTCTCAACAGATGTTAGTCGTAGCATTCAGCTCATGTGATATGATATAAGGTTGAAATGAAAAAAAATTCATTAAAACACCGCATAAATATTGATTGGGTTAGCGACGGGAAGAAAATACAAAGCTTTTTACTTTACTGGGGATAAGATTTTAGCTGTGCTTTACGTTAAATATTAAAAGTGATTTGGTTAAATAATTAAGAGTACTTTTGGTATTCGAATTTCTTTGCAATAAAATAAACACACCTATCTATTTAGTGACGCGTATCTAGGGATGTCAAAATACTGGATAAAATCGCTTGTAGTAAGAAAATTTAGCAAGTCAATCCCTATCAAGACAACCTGTACCTATCTACTCAGGTCCGTATAGTTACCAGACCTACGCTTTAACTTTTTTTTTGGTGTTAAATTCTACTCCTAAAGTACAACAATCTTCTTCCGTCGCCGATACATTTAGTATTATTCGGTGTAAAATGTTTATGCTGGGTCCATCGGGATCATATTAACATAACACTAGATTAAGATTGTATATTTTTGTATTTATAAAATAATACAATATCCAACTATAAGTTTTAATACATGTCATAATGTGATAATAAAGTAATTGATGTTGGCTTTTATAACCACAGCAATTCTGGCGTGACTCTCTCCTCAACATTTATTTTTCCTCTATAAATAAAACAACATTACTTACTCTTTCTCTCTTCCACTTAACTCATATCAAACCTTCGCCGGGGAAAATGGCTTTCAAGCGACTTATCTCTCTCCTCACCGTCACTCTCTCTCTCTTCCTCACCACGACCGATGCTTCATCTCGACCTCTATCCACTCCACCTAAAACGTCCGTGCTCGACGTCGTTTCATCTCTCCAGCAAACACAAACCATCCTCTCACTCGACCCGGCTCGTTCCTCATTCACCTCCACCAGACCCGAATCCGTATCCCTATCCGACCCGGTCTTCTTAAACTCCTCTTCACCACTGTCTCTAGAGCTTCACTCCCGAGACATTTTCGTCGCGTCACAGCACAAAGACTACAAGAGCCTGGTACTGAGCCGACTCGAGCGTGACTCATCCCGAGTCGCCGGAATCGCCGCGAAAATCCGGTTCGCCGTCGAAGGGATCGACAGATCCGATCTCAAACCCGTTTACAACGAAGATACCCGTTACCAAACCCAGGAACTAACGACACCTGTCGTCTCCGGAGCCTCACAAGGAAGCGGCGAGTATTTCTCAAGAATCGGAGTCGGAACTCCGGCGAAAGAGATGTACTTGGTGCTCGACACGGGAAGCGACGTGAACTGGATCCAGTGTGAACCTTGCTCCGACTGTTACCAACAATCCGACCCGGTTTTTAACCCGACTTCGTCTTCCACGTACAAATCACTCACTTGCTCTGCTCCACAGTGCTCTCTTCTCGAAACATCCGCTTGTCGCTCAAACAAGTGTCTCTACCAAGTTAGTTACGGAGATGGATCTTTCACCGTCGGTGAATTCGCTACCGATACGGTGACGTTCGGTGAGTCAGGTAAAATAAACGACGTCGCTTTGGGATGCGGTCACGATAACGAAGGTCTCTTTACCGGAGCGGCCGGTTTGCTCGGTTTAGGAGGTGGAGTTTTATCGATAACCAATCAGATGAAAGCGACGTCGTTTTCTTACTGCCTCGTCGACCGTGACTCAGCTAAATCGTCGAGTCTTGATTTCAACTCGGTCCAACTCGGTAGCGGAGACGCGACGGCGCCGCTTCTACGTAACCAAAAGATCGACACCTTCTACTACCTCGGGCTCAGCGGGTTCAGCGTCGGTGGTCAAAAGGTCATGATATCTGACTCGATCTTCGCAGTCGACGCTTCGGGAAGCGGAGGGGTGATCTTGGATTGTGGAACCGCCGTGACTCGTCTTCAGACAGAGGCGTATAACTCGCTTCGCGACGCGTTTCTTAGACTCACTACGAAACTCAAAAAGGGGACTTCGAGCATCTCTCTGTTTGACACGTGCTACGATTTCTCGTCTCTTTCCACAGTGAAAGTACCGACGGTGACGTTTCATTTCACCGGAGGTAAGTCGCTAGATTTGCCGGCGAAGAATTATCTGATCCCTGTGGATGATAGCGGAACGTTCTGCTTCGCTTTTGCTCCGACGTCGTCGTCGTTGTCGATCATCGGGAATGTGCAGCAGCAAGGGACACGTATCACTTACGATCTAACGAATAATCGTATCGGGTTGTCAGCGAATAAATGCTAGAAAAAAGAAAGAAAAAAGAAAGAAAAAAAAAAAGTAGACAAATGAATAGTTTTACTGATATCTCAGTAAAACTTTTATAGAACTACGAAAAAACAAATCTTTAAGTGTGAATTTTTTCTTTTTCAATGTCTTTCTATAAATTAATCATAAGTTATTTTCGACTTTTTTAATCGAATTAATAATAGGATTGATTATTTATAAGTTTGAAAAATGTTGTTGTCTCAGCAAGAAGTAATTATCAGTAGATGTGTTTGGAAGTGTTGTGTCTTTGCGAGAAGAAATGAAGAATAGTCAAAAAAGCTTTAAGTTACACAGAAGAAGTGCCTTTTTTGTAACTATAGAAAAGTCTTCATAGAAACAGAGACTTTTCTTGTGGCCCCTTTGTTCTTCAATATTTTATAAATTACAGTCTGAATCTACTACCAACTGTGTCTGTGTGTGGAAATCAATCAATGTGAAAAGTTAAGTTGCGTAGTCCAAAAAGAAAACGCCATGGTAGAAAATTTGCATTTTTCACACTTGCCTTAAAAAAAATATTTACATTGAACTCTGAGCGAATTGATTGCTCATTTTAACACCGATTACAGTCAGACATAATAGTATCACTTAAAAATAATTTAAATATTAATACTAAAAAACAAAGGAAATATTATAAAGTTTTCAACCGATCGAGTCTGTTCCCATGTTTCCTTGTTCACGTTAATTTGCATAGGAGACCATAACAATTACACGGCTAACTGTGTCGTAAGCAAACATGCATGCATGGAGCCACGTCTTGGGATCGAATGACGAGGGTGGACTTTTAGGGTTTACTTACCTTAGCCATTGTAACGACTATCGAGTAATCATGTGCATATAAGCCACGGGTGAGTTAGTCGGCCCGTTAGAGCATCATTACTCGAGAACGTCTGAACGCTTCTCAGAAAAACAAAAAATAAATATTTTTTTCACAAATTATTATTATTATTATTATTTTTAATTTCTGATCCAATGAACAAAAATCACATATTTTGTTTGGTTAGAGACTCGTTTTCTCAGGTGACTCTAGAAAGAAAAGATTCTCTTCTTTTTTCTCTTCTCTCTTTCTTTTATTATTTTTTAATAAGAGTATTTGAGATTCTTTTTTCTCTTCTCTCTTTCTTTTATTATTTTTTAATAAGAGTATTTGAGATTCTTTTTTCTCTTCTCTCTTTCTTTTATTATTTTTTAATAAGAGTATTTGAGATTCTTTTTTCTCTTCTCTCTTTCTTTTATTATTTTTTAATAAGAGTATTTGAGAGAGTACCTCCCACTAATAATTTCGTCATAAAGTTGATTTTCTTACCGTATTCTACTTATTCATCTATATATAAAAATATCCACTTTTTCGTTATAAGATGGTTAGATGATACGGATCACCATATACTATACACTACCTTGCGGTGGTATGACATAGCGATATCTAGATTATTGCAAAGGAATTCATAACCTTTTAGCAACTTCAAGAAAATGCCCATTTCGTATTAACGCTTCATGACGTGAACGTAAAAGGTGACAGTAGAATATTGGTAGTGGAAACTTAGAATGCCATTTCTGTTTTAGCTTAAATCATATGGGAGATGTTTAATTTTAACGAAATACATATGTGAATATATGATTTTGACGATGCATATATATACTTTAAGCTAAGATAGCGACATTTTGTGAGTTTAAGTTAAAATTATATATATTTTGATCTGCCGTCCCATTCTAACTTTTCTTGTAATTGTGAAGTCTTATCAATTGAAAACAATATATTATGAAATTTAAATCATGGCTGATTATCGTATGTCCAAATAGATTTTGATTATATAAAGTATTCCTTCGTCCTAAAATCCCAAATTATTATGAAATTTTAATTAAATGATATCTCAAAAAACAAACTTTTGCAGTAATAAAAAAAAAACATAACAATTTGGGATTAAATATGGACGTAGTGGCGTTGGGGGTGATGAGGGGTGAGGTGATTCAAGAATAAGAATCACATGCAGAGTGGTCCCCCAATCTCATTATGCTTCTTTTGGACAATGCCATATGAATGTTGCCTACGCTATTTTTGTCTCCTCAAACTCTTTTAAGATTTTTTAAAATCATATCATAATTAACAACAAATATTAAGATTCTTTCCATGAGTCGTGACTATTTAAAGAGTCGAGAAAAAACGAAGGAGATCGTGGTGGTGCTAAAGATCTCAGAATCTATTGTAAATCATGTGATTGCTTGTCCTTATGTATGTATACCGGATGAACTTGCCCTGTGATTTGATTGATGGTTTTCTGAACAGCGATTGGAGATTACTGATCCACCTGGATCCAACCAACGATTTGTTCACACAAGTTTATTTTTTTTTCTCAAAAAATATCCGACAAGTTATGAGTCACACGGTGAATATTGTGGTCCATGTATACTTTATAGACTACGAGCGAGATAGGACGAGTTTTGATCATTGCCCTTGTGAGTAGTTTTGTTTCCATTGCGAGCTATATATGATATCTTTTACATCTCTTACGGAATCTTTAGCATTAGTCCGTAAATAAGCTAGAGCTGTTAACCCGAATTTTTTGTTTGTATTGTTTTAAATTAAAACAAACAAGATTTGTGTGTGTAGTCCCCTGGAATAATTGCATAATGGCGATGCATTAGCAACTAATTGATTGCAAAAGAAGTGATGTATTAACAACGAATTAAAAGCGTCGTAGTTAGAGTTTTATTTTACAGAAAAAAAAGGACAGGAAAATAAAGGAGTTCCCTCGTGGTCCTCTCATTACCGCACGTGGCCCCCACCCTATTTTGTTGTCGGCACGATCTCAACTCAATTGTACGATGACACGTGTCACTATAGCGTCGTGGACGCCGAACTTGAATTCTCTTATTACAGAACAGTACCAGTGTAGTTTCACATTAGATACTGCGGGTGTGGGTCACGTGGACAAGAGCGGATGACGCCAAATAGTTACTACAAATCATTATAGGACTACTAATCATGAAATTATCCGTTCAACAGTTTTTGTACTTAACACGATAACTTAAAACATTATTTACGTAATCATTTTCGTTTCACCTATACACGCTGTTGAAAATGTCTTTTTTTTGTCTTCAGGAAAATTATTAGAAATTTTCATTACAAAATTGAAAAATAAATTCTATCAAAAAATACAAATAATTATATATATATATATATATATATATATTATAAATTTTTGTTATTATTACTTTTGACAAAGATGAAATGCAGATATATAAGAAAAGTAGCATTAGATTTTCGAAAATCGTATTTTTGAAAAATATGAGCAAAATTATCAGCAACACATATATACTTTTTCTTTTTTGGAAACGATGGATCATTTTGTTTCTTAATAAAAAAGTTATTTGGATTATTCATGGGTTGTTTTTGCGATAAGGTAGTTATAAGGATGTTGATATATTTGTCATGAAGTAAGACAATTACTTGATCTGATAACTTGTGTTTTATTCGTATGATACGTAATTTTTTCAAATAATCCTACCGCGAATGACAATGCTACCCTTAGTCCAGATGGCCCATGGGGACATGTATAAGTAAAATTTTGAAGCACTCAATACGTTGGGATTTGTATGAAGACGTTGAGTTTCAGTAAATGTAAGTGAAGTCACCATATAGATGGGTCACTCATGCTCTGCATCTATTGTTCTCCAGTCTCCATACAAAAATAGTAATAATTGGTATTCAAATTAAACTCGTAATAAGTTAATATAAAAATTCAGAACTTTTGAAAAGAAAAGATTGTTCCGGAGTTTAAAGACTCTAATAATCATATATTCTTTGGGACGTTTGGTTCGAAAATCTGGTATACATTATATCATAGAACACATAATCATCTGTTTAATGATGCTATGACCCGTTTGTAATTAAAATTTTAAAATAAATGTCTCTATACTTTTCATGTTGAACCGATAAATTCATTAAACAAGTAAAAGTGAAATTCTACTTCAATAATAGTGTGAAGACATATGGAACGACATTTGAAACATATAAAGATATCAGATTTAGAGACACTATACTAGTTAGGCCTAAGAGCATCTCCAACAGTCCATCCAACAACTCATTAAACCCTAATTTGAGGGTTCACTATTCAACCCTTTAAAAATTTATATATAACATTTCATTTTAGTCCTTATAACTTTTATATCTTACAAATAGTTCTATTAAGTTCAATTATTTGAAATATATCTATATAAATTCAATTGTTTGATTTATATCTATATAAATTCTATTATTTGAAATATATTTAGATAAATTATACTATTTGAAATATATCTATGGAAATATTTATACTGAATAACTATATATTTTACATGTAATTTTTTATGCTTTGATATATATATATATATATATATATATATGTTGTTATATTATATAAGGCATTGTATTTTATTAATATCGTTTGATATATTTTTTTTAGTTGTGTATTTTATATTTATATATGAAAGTTTTGTGATTATAACAAATCAATGTAAAGATAATGGATTATAATGTAAAATAGAAAAAATTTTAGAAATAAATTTGAGGGTACACCAAGTCACCTTCAAACCCTTATTTTGAAGGTGAACTCCCCTTAAAAGGAAGACATTGTTGGAGATGTCCTAATAGTGTAAGTTATGACTATAAAGGAATCTCGTATTTAGATACACTATAAAACATAAATTGTAAGTTATGAACCAACACATAGTAGGATGGCTACCTAATATTTAATTAGGGCATAATGACGCAGAAAACTTATACTACAGTAGAACCTCTATAAATTAATACTCTTTAAATTAATATTCGCTATAAATTAATAAATTTTTTCGGTCCCGAGTTGGGCCGGTGTAAAAAATGACATATTTCGATAAATTAATAAGATAATATTTTTTTTTGAAAATCCTATGTAAAAATATGGTCCCATCAATATCATAAATTAATAATCATATAATATTAATATATATATATATATATATATACATACATATCTAAGAAAATCTAGTGAAATATGACTATATTGTTGTTTGCATATTCTTGAATTTGTATTCTTATTGGAGCTCATCTCTAATATTTTTCATTGTCATCTTCTCAAATCGCATCCAAAAATTGTAAAGAGTTATAAATGTGATAATTGCTTCTTTATATGTAATTGATTCTAAAACTACCGCAATATCTTATTCGACTTCATCATTACCATGAATGATTCTAGTAGGAATTTCTTATAAACTCTAAACTTCTAACATCTATCATCTTTACCTACACTTTAAACTTAGCAATTACGATAAACAAGATTATAGATTAATTTTTTTTTTACAAATATGAATAATAACAAAAGTATCTTATTTTGTAATACAAAATTTAAAATTATGAAAATTAAAAATCTCTTCATAAATTAATATTTTATTAATTTATCGATAAATTAATAATTATTAATTTATCGATAAATTAAAACCTCTATAAATTAATAAAATTTCATGGTCCCGACTTTATTAATTTATAGAAGTTTTACTGTAGTACGAAAAATTAATTATGACGATATTAAGACAAGACAGTATGCGACACTAAATGCGTTTAATTTAGTTGATTTATTGTAAACAGTATGCAGGCAAATTCATTAAATTCTATATACAAGTTCCAAGATGCGCATTACATTGGATACTTCTCGTTTTTAAATTAGAGTACATCCTGAATCTCGTTTCATAAAATTTGTTTCGAGTTTGGGAAAAATCTTGAAATGAACTTGTATGTTTGTATTGATCTATGGATAGTGAAATATGGACACACGACACACACACACCCCTTTGTAGGGCCGATACAATGATTCCGTTCTCATTTATGCATGAACTTGTTTTTCACGGAAAGGGTGATGACAAGTAATTCGGGCCGGGGAGTTGTTTTTTTGTTTGCCCATGTCGTTTTACTCATGAAACTGAAACATTGAGAGTGAAAACGAAAGAAAGCTACATAATAAGGGACATATAGGTAATATTACAACCTTAATGACCGTACTTGTTGGGCGGTCGACCAAAGTTGACGGATGGAGAAGACCCGTTAAAAGAGTCTCATCGCTAAGTGGTGGTTAGCAACTTAGCATCATTCTCTTCTCTCTTTCGGTCCCCAAATTTATAATTTTCACACCTCACTTAATATAATACACATACTGTATTACATAACCCATTCGTATGTATATCACATATTCACATGCCATATAGTTTATAGCTATATAAAGAGTTTCACGTACGTATTAGAAAAGAATAATTTTCACTCTAATTACCATATTTTTTTTGTACTCTCGATGAGTTGTTTATCAATACTCCTTAAATAAATCAACTGCATAAGCTATTTTGGCTACCATCACAGATGTGAAGACACTATACTGATTCATATGTGCTTTTGCGCACGACTCCTACAAAGTGTCCATAGTGTTCTGTCAATTTTTTTAAAGGCTCCTTGAGCAGAAATTTTGTCTGGCCATTCCAACAGTATCATGAAGACTTTCTTCTTTTCAACATGGCTAAAACAGGAGGAGAATATTACATTAGTAACTAAATCTGCTTGTGAAATCATATACTAGTTGTATATCTCCATGATATATTATAGGCTAATCTCAAGTAGAAAAGACATACTATAACTTTTTGTATGTAAAGAAGAAATCCAATCCTTGTCTCTTAAATTTAACTTTCTACTCTTGTAAAAGTTGCTAGACATAGACCAACACCTACCTTTGTATCTTAAATTTATTCTTCTACTCTTGTAATGTTGTCATTCATGTAAACATCGATTTTATTAATGGAATTAATGAGTGATATAAAAAAGGTTGGAACTAAATTGCAAGTTCCCAATAAAATAGTACTAAACTAGTAACTTGTGTAGCTTTTAAAAGATTTCGTCGTTCTAACAAAAAGTGCCAGCATACTAGTTCTAGGAGTGAAGAACGTTTCAAAGTTCATTTTAAAAACTTTTCTGATTTTCCAAATTATAGTGCATTGCACTAAAAATTAAACCATCTCCTCTTTTCTCCACATGAAACGCAACACGGCTTGGTTCACCCAGGTAAAAGGAGTTGCGGATGATGTTGCTGCATTTTTTGAAGGATCCGGCACCCTTGCTGACTGCTCACCACATGGTTCGGTTGCTAACCAAGTCATGGTCTGTCTCTCTATCCTGAAACATCTTCCGGACCCACCAACGTAACTTGCATTGCAGATAAGCGTGCAACCTACGAGTTCAGCTACAAGCTTAAAAGCACAGCTCGTACCCTCCCTCACCGAGCGGAAGCTGTTGCCGCCATCTCTCAGACGCATATCAGGATGTTTCCTAACCATCCATTCTTCGGGACGTTTGGTTCGAAAACTCTTGATGCCCGTTCTGGGAAATAAGGCCCATTGGTTCAAGCCTTACCGAGAACAGCTCCTACCTCACCATTCCATCGACGGTCAAGCAAGCATTCAAATCCAAAATCTCAGCCACGTAGGTGTCGTTGCCCTAACCGATGATACTATGCCATGACTTTTTGTTGTTGTTGTTGTTGCATCTCATATATTGGAAATGTAACAAACGATCATTCTTGTCGGATGTGTAAGATGTATCGTCCTGCATTTTTCATGTCTGTTTGCTTTCCCAACAAAAGTTGGTTGTTTTTTTTGTCACCGATGTTTAGAAGAAAAGGTAAAACAGACCTCAAAGTCGATGTATATGAACGGATGTAATAAGTAATAACTCTCTAGTGGCCATCTTTATTTGGCGATTACCTCAATTTTTTAAAGTAAGCATTTTTTTCTGTGGCTTTATATATGTATATAAAGATTCGGATCCTTCTGTACAGAAGATATGATAGTTCAACCGTTTTAGATTTGCCCAGTGAACGAACACTAACAAGACCGAAAACACAACAACCAAAAACGAAGAAGTTTAGGGTGGGAGCTTAAAGACCGTGAGGGAGGTTTGTGGTTGCATCTGTCATCAGATTCTCCTCTGCTCCATGGCTAACCAAAACAAAAAGAATATATTAAATAAAATCAATTACATAATGGACAGATAACAAACATAAAACAAAACCAAAATTGGTAGGTTTGGTGGGTTTACCTGAGATAGCTGTAAGCTGACATACGGTAGAGACAAGTGAAGACAAGTACGTGCAATCCTATTGTGTAGAAGAAAGAAAAGGTCCTTGCGTATCTGAAAGGTCCAATTCTCGGATTAAGTATCGATGATTGTGTGATCGAGTTTGAATATGATCACACTTAAGAGCGAGATGCTTACTTGTTTCCTAGAAGGAAGCGACCACTGCTGAGTGTAATCCGATCTCTGATTCCCAAATCTTTGATCCGTTGCTCTCTTTCCTATGGAACACATGAATAGTCGCATATGTAAAGAGTAGAATGGGAAAAGAATCTACGGCTTGTGTCGATAGTAGGACTGTAGGAGAATGCTTTTTTTTTTTTTTTTAACCTTTTTAGAGAATGCTGCAAAAGGGTTAATGTCATCCTCGTAAATTTTCTTGTATTTTGATTCGACATCCGAGCTGAATCCACTTTCAAGATCTTCCACATACTGAGATTGGAGAACGATGTCAACCATGGGTAAAACCCGAGCAAAAACCCGAGCACCAAGACAGAAAAGGCTTAAGGGAAATGCAATGCAGAAAAGAAATACCTTTTTTGATCCCCGTGAAACAATTTTATCCTGGTTATAGTCTTGGACATAACGGATTTTTCCATAGAGTTTGACGTTGTCAGCTTTGGTCTTCTCCAATTCGTCTGTGAGAAAGCCTATCTTCTCTTTTAATCGCCTTATTTCCTGCAACGTCAAGAGAATCCAGAATATACAGTTCAAATAAATTTCTCGAGATAGAGAAGACAGAGGAAAGAGGATATTTTATATGTACTACAGTACCTCTTCTGTTTCGCGTAATCGTGCTCGGAACCGATCTCTTTGGCTGCAGATAACTTTTAGCATTGAACTCTGATCTTGGTCTGATGGAACATGCTTCTGATCCATAGGCTTATCATAAAGAAACAGACAACATATAAAGAGCAGTAATAAGTGATAAGTTTATTAGTTTGTGTGAGGTATATATTAAAACAATATCTTGGAAATACCCCTCTAGTCATATAAAAACTTTCAGATGTTTTGGCAACAAAGCTCAAGGATAGTTTGAAAAAAACATAGATCATAGTAATATATATATATATTTACCAAAATTCCTAGCTATATTTTCATTCACGCCATAAATAGAAGGCAGAGTGAGCATACACGTTAGACAATCTAAAATTTCTAGTAGAGAACTTAAATCTACATATGTTATTGGTTATCTAGATCTTAATTCTGAATGATTCGATGCTTTCCCTTTTCTAATGGGGAATTTTCTCAGCTTCACAATTGTTGAATGAGAAATTACTTGATGTATAGGCTATACATAGGTCAGATAGAAGTACCTCAGACTGCTCGGCCACACCTGCTTCTGAGAACTCCCACTCATTAAACAGAGCACCTTTTCGTTCTTTTGAACTGTAACCCTATGTAACAAGTAAACAAGGTTTGAAGTATAGTCAAAGCCTTTGATCTGGGTTTTCCGCTTCACTAGCACAGTTACCTTAAAATGGTAACTACACATTCTTACGTACCTTCAAAATATCATCCTCCAACTTTTGTATCAGTCTTTGTTGTTCATTAACCTTAGCTGTCAGTTCTTCTCCCTTGGCTTCAGCCTTTTCAAGCAAGGAAGCTTTCTCAGAAAGTTGAACCTGGGAGAAGAGGCGGTATTAATTAACCAATGACATCGACTTGTGTATGTTCATGTCAATGAAGCGGGAAAGGGCAACGAAGAGACAAAATTACAGATGGTGGTGGTTCATTCCGTAGAGGTTATGTACCTTTAACTGAGTGACCTCATGTTCCATTTTTCTGTTTTTATCAAGAAGAAGCGACTCCATTTTGCTCATCTCTTCACCAGTGGTAGCAGCATCCCAGTCTTCAGCCTCAATTGAATTGTAACCTACAGCCTAATATGCAAAAATGGCATTACACCGTAGTTGATAATATCATTACCAGAAAGACAAGCAAATGGATCCTAGGGTCTGTGGCAATATGTCAATTAGGAGGGAAACTAAGGGAGCACCAAAAAATAGTAGAAATGATGAATACCTGCAGAATTTTCACTTTTTTGCGCAGATCATCAACTAATTTTGCTGATGGTCTTTCTTGAAGCTCTTTCTTCATCTCTTCAATGATAGTATCCTGGTTTAATATAATTAAAATGACGGCAGGCTAACATTAGACCATGGAAAGCGATAGGAAATTGATTTCCAAAAAAAAGTATAAATTATTAGCATAAAGACAAAGCATATCACAAATTTCACCTTTTTATTGAGCAACGAATTGAATTTCTTTATTTCGGCAACATGACTTTCTCGTTCATTTGCTAGAGCTGTTTCCACATTGTGAATCTCCATATTAAGCTCTGAAATAATTTTCTCTTTTGCAGTTAAAGAGTTCTCCAGCATACTATTCGAATCAACATTGTCACTGCAGCGAGCACAACAAAAAATCAAACAAAGCAAAAAATTAGATAAGACCAACTTGAAATTATGTTCCTTGTTATATGGATGCATAAGCGTCACCTCACCTTTTCTTATTATCAGTATCTTCATTAGCTGTTTGCAGCTGAGAACGCAGATGTCCCTGTCACAAACCAATAAACAAAATTTGAGTGCAAAAATACCCAGTTTATCTTCAGGCATTCCCTGAATTCAAACATGACATCTAGAGAGCATTCTGTGAAAGACCTTTTCCCTCTCAAGAGTAAGGAGGCGGGTTTGAGCGCGCTCCACTTCATCCATCAATAGACCAACTTCAGATTGCTTCGCTGCCGTTTCTTCATCTGATATTTTAGACAAAAGAAAGATGTATTAATAATTCAAGAAGGGACAAAGAAAACGTGAAACAAAAACTGAAAATGTTATGGATGCGTATTGATTAGGGAGACCATTCCAATTATGAAAGCACAAAATGAGTGACCGTGTTAACGCTCAATGCACAACCTGACTGAGCACGGAGTTCAAAAAGCTGGCTCTGTGCTAGCTCATGCAATTTTTGCATAGTGGAGACGCTGTCTTTTGCTTGCCTTAACTGATCTTGCAAAGCTTGCTCTCTGTAAAAAGATGAATATGTAAAGGTTAGTGCTAGCTCCAAAACTGCCTATAAATACCCAAAACATTCAGAAAATAAATTATTCTTACCTATCCTTCAAAAGCTCCATCGTTTTCTGGTTTTCCTCAGCCAGATTTCGTTGCTTGATTTCAACAACCTCTTTGATTTTTTCTTCCATCTATATCCAAAATACAACAACACGATATCATTGTTAATCTTCGAAAGTTGTCCGTTACAAGATCACGAATTAGCATCTCTATATAACTCGTCTTTCTGACTCAGTGCATAAGTTTGCATTCGACCTCCCAGAATAGGCTCAAGCATTCGAGGAAGCTGTGCTTTACAGACTGTTACATTCGTTTAGTTTTGTCCCTATACAAATTAAAACAAGAGGTTCAAAGCAAGCTGACCTGCTGCTCAAGCTGGCGGTTCCGTTCTTCTAGCCTTCTTATTGTCGCCTGCTGATTTTTCAGATGAGTTGCTTCTGTCCTAAATTCCTCAAGCTCAACTTTCATTTTTCGATTCTCAGATTCCACTTCAGATAATTTACGATCTTGCTCCTGGAATACAGCAATTAGTAAATAGTAAGTTCAGCTGAATATCGTTGAGGCTACAGGACTTAAGGTTTCTATTATGCTAACACTAGGTAAGTGGAGAATTACAGCAATAGAGGCAAGAGCAGGAAATGGATCTGGTGCTTCATAGAGCTTCTGATAGATATTTAGGAAAGCATTCTCCCCAAATTTGGCCCTCTTGGTAATATTATCTACTTCTTCTTGATATCCCTTGAGCAGGGAATTGAACATACTAAGTTTGTCCTCAGGCGACGCTTTCTTGAAGTCTGTTACAAACATAAACCATAGAATATGTTAACATCTCCTATTATATTCATCCAACTGAATGACCTAAGAAAACATCAATTCACATTTAGTTGGGACTAGGCAGATTCCCACAGGATTAAGCAAAATAAAAGGTGAAACCAAAAAATACCTCGCGTGCTCTCTGCAAGCTTACGCCGATTCTTCTGGCTGTTTTCTTGATTTTCAGCTATTCGAAGACCTTGCTCGTCAAGCAGGCTTTTCTCCTTCTCCAAATCAAATTCTGAAACCAACATTTCAAAAGACTGGTGAATCATTTAGCAAATGCCTAATCAAATCTGATAAAACAGTAACGAATCACACAAACAGTTCTAGAATTGAGACTGGTTTCCATGTCACATGATAATCAAAGATGAAACTAGCTGTCAGTACATTTTCAAAAGCTATGAGTTGATAGCTTTTAAAGCAACCAACTAAAAAAACTCTCAATCCGATCACACTAAACTACCATTGCATTCTCAGGAACATCAATCACCGTCTCTAATTTTGATTCGGCCTTACTACTTCCACCAAAATCCAAAATAAATAAACCTAACCAAGGAATTTCTCCTACTACTAAACAAGCTCGAACTCAGCTTTCACTGCGAGTCGAAGCAAACGTTGAGATTAAACATGAATCTGAAACAAACCTTTCCAAAAATTGGTGACGACAGGAATGGGAGAGGAAGAAGAAGACGAAGAAGAAGAAGGAGGCGGAGGAGTTTTATTATCTCTCTCCGATCCATCTTGCAAAGCCTCCATTGTACTCGTATTCCGATCCCGATCTCGTTTCACCGATGAACTCACACGCAAATCCTACTTCACAATACGAAGAAAAGTTTCTGGGCTTTCGAATCGAGTTTATGAATTTTTTTTCTGAGTTTTGTTTGTTGTTTATTTTTATTTTTATTTTTTAACTATTCCGATCAGATCTGCTGATACAGTAGAGTTTTTTTTGGTGGTAAAATAGTAATTTGGTACTTAAAAACGTTCCAGCCTAAACAGGCTTCAAATTTGAAAAACCAAAAGCAATAGCATAACTAATGGGCTGATCCTTGCGCTATTCATAGGCCCACTACAAACGTAGAATTATTTCCATTTTTTTTTTGGGCAAGGAGAACTACTTCAATTTTTTTTTTTTTTT
>NC_025685.1:8254730-8260958 GCF_000633955.1 Camelina sativa | reverse complement strand
TAGAATTTTTTCCATTTTTTTTTTGGGCAAGGAGAACTTCTTCAATTTTTTTTTTTTTTTGAACTACTTCAATTTTAAGTTGAAAAACATTTGTCAGATTTTGTTATGACTATTTTATTATTTTAATGCTTTTTTTACATTTCAACACTCGTTAAACAATTTTAGGAGTTTTTTTTCTTCTTGTTCCCGTTTCTAAGTAGTAGTATTAATTTACATACTGTATAAAACCAGATTACGTACATTACATACTCTCAAAATTAAACTAATTTTGTTGAAAATTTTAGCCATTTAAGGATATAAATATACACTTAGTAATAAAAAAAATTCATTCATATATATTATATCTAAAATTTTCTTACGCATAAAATTAAATTAGTTGTATCTCCCACCTTCCTTACATATAAATTGATTAATCCAATCCCTACAATCACTCACCTTCCATAAAAGAACAAATCAATTTATCAAAAGTGTAATATACCAATTAAGGAGTTAAGAATATTTTGCAATGTTTTATGTCTCTCTTTACAACTTTTTTGATTTTGTTTCCGAAAGTGAAATGTACTAAAGATTAAACCTTTGTGGTGTGTCTCGAAGCGACACCATCAACCATATATATCCACCCTCCATTCTTAAAGCATTTCACAACAAATAATCAAAAAACATTCTCTTCTAAAAATCCTAACTGATTTACGATCTCGTAGCTTTTTATAATAAGATCGACCAAAGACGCAAGTTTTGTTCAAGCTAGGCTGAAGAATAAATCCGATCTTTACAATGGAAAACCAATGGACTTCGGGTCTTTTCAGCTGCATGGATGACGTCGAAACTGGTAAGAATCTCTATATAAAATTGATCAAGTTGTCATTTGATCTATTGTCAGGATTACACAATGATTTAAATTTCTTCGTTTTGTTGTGCATTACGTTGGATAAGCTTGCCTCACATGGTTCTGCCCGTGCGTCACTTTTGGACGTATCGCCGATATTGCCGACGAAGGAAGGAACGTGATAGGATCGAGTTTATTATCTCCTTAGTTATCTCCTTAGTTATCTCCTTAGTAATAGGAGAAGTAGTGTCTCCATTTCCCACTTTCTTATTTCCTTGTTTGTAGGATCGTGAACGATCAATGCTATTTGTATTTAAAGACATGTACTTCAACAGAGAAGTTATGAAGAGAAAATTGCAGTAACTTGTTCTAAAGTATTTGAGAACCAAAGTGTTCTTGTCCTTTGTTCTTGATAACATTGATTGTCCTAAATTGGGACCTATATGAACGGTAATACATATATTCATTTACTTGTGAATACATTCTTATTTGTTAGACAGACATATATAAATTTGTGTGACTCATGTAACGTTGTATGTACAAAATTATATTGTAGGTTGTAAGAAATGTGGGTTATGTTACGGGCTGCTATGTTTTATGGTCGCCTTCCCTTGGTTGTTATCATGTACTTACCGGACTAAGATCCTACGCAAATTCGGGATACCAGACTCTCCAGCTACGGATTGCCTCATTCACTGCTTTTGTGACCGTTGTGCTCTTTGTCAAGAATACCGTGAACTCAAAAACCGTGGTGTTGACCCTTCTATTGGTAACTGCATTTTTTTTTTAATCTGTTGACCTTGTTATATGTACCCCTTTTTTCAAATACCCAATAAATTATAATCCGAGCCTCAATAACACAAACTTCTCTTCATGTGACAGGGTGGGATGGGAATGTGCAACGGAAAATGGCTGCTCCTACGAGTCAAAAGATGATGGGTTGATTTCAAAGTTTTATGTTTTGCATCAATGATTTAAATTAAATAAGTGGTTCATGGAAAAGAGCATTTTTGAGTGTAGTTTTCATAATGACCACATTAGTTTAATTTATTAATTTATTTTCAGTTATCAATATTTGTTTATTTTGATATCATGAAATTGGAAAATTGTTATTTTTTTTTTACTTTCAAAAAGCTCTGTCCGGTCGGACTTTGAAATATAGGCTTAAAAATATTTTAGGCCGGGCTGACTCAAATATATGCGGGTTTTGGGTCTGGTCGAGTCGTGCCATCCCGATTAACACCCCTCGGTGAACCTAAGTATTTTTTTATCCAACAACGCTTTAACATAAAATTTACACTAGTCTAAAATCTCTGACAATCCCTAAAATCTCTCACCTTCCATAAAGAACAAATCACATTTTGATAAAGTGCAATGTACTTATATTAAGGGGTGAAGAATATATTTCAATGTTGCTAGACTCTTTTTACAGCTTTTATGATTTTGTTCCAAAAGTGAAATGTACTAAAGATTAAACCTTTGTGGTGTGTCTCGAAGCGACACCATCAACCATATATACCCACCCTCCATTTTTAAAGCATTTCACAATACACAATAAAAAAAAAATCTCTTCTAAAAATCCTAACTGAATTACGATCTCTCAGCTTTTTATAATACGCAAGTTTTGGTTCAAGAAGAACGAATCCAATTTACTTTACAATGGATAACCAATGGACTTCTGGTCTTGGACTCTTGGCAGCTGCACGGAGGACGTCGAAACTGGTAAGAATTTCTATATAAATTTAATCAAGTTGTCATTTGGATATCTATTGTCAGGATTATATAATGATTTTGATTTCTTCGTTCTGGTGTGCGTTACATTGGATAAGCTTGCCTCACATGTTTCTGCCCGTGCGTCACTTTTGGACGGATCGCTGATATTGCCGGCGAAGGAAGGACTGGTAAGTCATATATATACATTCATTTACGTGAACACGTCCTTTTATTGTATTTGTAGACAGACTTCTACAAATTTTGTGTCATTCATGTAACGTTGTATATAATAAAATTATATTGTAGGTTGTAAGAGATGTGGGTTATTTTACGGGCTGATATGTTTTGTGGTCGCCTTACCTTGCTTGTTCTCATGCACTTACCAGACTAAGATCCGAAGCAAATTCGGGTTGCCAGAGTCTCCAGCTTCGGATTGTCTCACTCACTGCTTTTGTGAATGTTGTGCTCTTTGTCAAGAATACCGTGAACTCAAAATCCATGGTGTTGACCCTTCTATTGGTAATTGCATTTTTTATCTGTTGACCTTGTTACATATATGTACCCCTTTTTATTTCAAATGCCCGATAAATTAAAATGCAAGCCTGAATAACACAAACTTTTCTTTTATGTGACAGGGTGGAATGGAAATGTGCAACGGAAGATGGCTGCTCCTATGAGTCAGCGGATGATGGGTTGATTTCAAAGTTTTATGTTTTGCATCAATGATTTAAATCAAATAAGTGGTTCATGAGAAAAGAGCACTTTTGAGTGTAGTTTTTATATTGACTACATTAGTTTAATTTATTTTCAGTTTTATCAATATGTATTTGTTTATTTTAATAATAGACTTTGAAATCGTCATTTTTTTTAACTTCCAAGAGGGCTCATTTTTTTTACCCCTAATTCGATTTATTTGGAGTTTAGCTTTGGTACACAATGAGCTGTAATTGAAACGTCAACTATTTGGACAAGTCAAGGTCAATCCAAGTTTTGACCAAGCAAATTAAACTAAACATATGTTAGTGCGTAAATCATGTTTACCAATATCGATTATCATTGTATCATTTCTTTCCAAAAGTTAGTTGCAGTTTTTTTTTTCCTACATATAAACAAAACCACAAGTTGGTCCAACTCCAATAAGCAATATAGAAGCCATTAATATTCCAAAACCAATTACAGTACATGATAAACAAGGATTGAATCAGTTTCCTGTTTTGCGATATAGAAAAGGTTTTCAAGTTTAAGTTACAACATCCACACATATATTTGCAGTCATGAATCTGTGTGGGCAATCATCTGAATCTGTGTATTCGTATATACACACTTTTCATTATCCTCACCTATGATGGCGGATCTTATTAAATTGATTACAAAAGCTAAATAACTTGTTAAAATTTGATTACAAAATACAAACGGTTGCAATTGTTTTTTGTTTTTTTATAAGAACGGTGACAGCCTAACTAGTCTGGGGAATAATGTTTCATAGATACCACATATGAATTTAGTTATATACAAGAGCCACCTCTCAAGAAATTTTAAACTTATTCAAGTTGTGAAAACCTTACTTTATATAAACACCATCATCTACTGCTTTCACAAAAACGAATAAGAGTTTTGTCAATAAAATAGAAACGTTTAGAGAAAGAAAAAAAAAGAGAGAAGAAATCCCTTTTTTGTTGCCACACTCCAGCCGGGTAAATACTATGGCTCGACCAGATGGCCAACCGAATCAGGCACAACCTCAGGTTCAACGTACAGCTAACCAGAACAACGATGTACTTCCCCATAACGGTGCAACTGGTAACCAGGCAAACATACCAACGGGCACACCGGTCAATTACCAAACACAAAACCGCTGGAGTTCTCAACTTTTCGATTGCATGAACGACAGTGAAAATGGTTAGATAACTTTATAACATAACGCGATCTTTAATTACATTATACGATTGGTTTCTTAATATATATTTTTGGTCTTGTGCATATTGGATCAGCCGTGATCACATTGTTAGCTCCATGCGTCACGTTCGGACAAATTGCGGAGATCGTTGACGAAGGCGCGACGCGTAAGTCATTCATACATACACAAAGCTTTACAAAAAAAAAAGACGCTGACATTGTCATTTGTGTAAATGTATTTATATATGTGTATCACTCAGCTTGTGCGACAGCTGGGGTGTTGTACGGTGCGATATTTTTTACCGGGGCATGTTTCGTCTATTCACACATATTCCGGGCCAAGATACGAAACAAATACGGGCTACCAGATGCTCCGGCTCCCGATTGGATCACTCACTTAGTCTGTATGCCATGTGCTCTTTGTCAAGAGTATCGTGAGCTCAAGCACCATGGTTTTGACCCCATCATCGGTAAACTTATATTTTCGCATCTCATTTTAATTAGGAGTAATGCTTTTAATATTTAAAGATTTTTCTATAACTGATGCTGGTTTTAAAAAGTACTACTACTACTGAATATCAATTGGTGCAATATAGGGTGGGCTGGGAATGCACAAGCACATCAGCAAGAGATGATGGCTCCTCCAACAGGTCAACGGATGATGGGTTGACTCATAAACTTTTGTTATTTTGTTCACACCATATATGTTGTTCCTGTCTTATATCTATATATATCATGGGCTTATGGCCACAAACAAATGTAAGGCAATGATATAACGTAATCTTTTCCTATTTCTGATATATGAATAAGTTTCTTCAAGCTCTTAGTCTACATAGTGAATTAGTGATCAAATTATCAGTAATTCTGCATAAGATTTTAGACTCAAAATTTCAGAAAATAAACATTTTATTATTTATTACAAATTGGGTGCTGCAGTTCATCATGGATATATAGTAGACGAAAATAATAAATCAGTCGGTTGAAAATCCAAGAAAAAATAGATTTCAAACCCATGAGTTAATGTGGAAAATGATCCAATACACATTTCTGATATAAAGGGTTAAAAAAAGCCCCTGATTTTTTACCATTATTTTACTAATTTTGTTGTATAGAGTTAAGGTTACTAGTTTACAGTTAACAGTTCAAAGTTCAAACTATAATCTCTCGCGCGTTTAACTGGAACGCCGATGCATCTATTTTTAAAAACTTACATTCCGAAACACCGGCGGATCTTGGGGACAAGTCCGACTCTTTCTCCGGAGAACTCTAAATCCGTGGTCGAGGTAACAATCTCAGGCTCCTTGAAATTAGCTGTCCGGCTTAGCTCCTCGAACGCGTCGACCACATTCTCTAACCTAGCGACGAACTCAATGAGGAGAGACGCAAATGTTGCCAGTGACAATGCACTAGCGCTTTCGTACGTCTTTGTCGTCTCCACCAGCGGTGAAGTTCCGTTCGTTGTCTTCAGATGCGGCGGGAGCACAAGCCGTGCAGGCCACGATACCTGTTTCGATAAAGTTGGTCTATGGTTCAACGGCTCACGATGATTCTTCTCGCCCCAGCTCGTTGGTATTTCCAAAACTGCCTCGCTTAGGGATTTGAAGGCGTAGATTGGAGTTGCTTGGTTCTCTGAATCTTCGAGGGAGAGATGTTCTTGAGGCTCTTGTGATTCCTTGGTGGCTCGGTTTCCGATCTCCCAGCATTCGGAATTGACGAGAAGGTAAGATTTCTTGTCGATCTTGTGCTGTAATTCTTCTGCAGCTAGGTGTACTTCGAAGAGAAGGTCGTCTGGT
>NC_025685.1:8212357-8250245 GCF_000633955.1 Camelina sativa | reverse complement strand
TACTTCGAAGAGAAGGTCGTCTGGTCCTATCTTCTCCATCTTCTTCACCTTTTCACCGAGCTCTCTTAACAATTTGGCTCCTTCCACGCCAACTCTCTGAAGTTCTTGCCGGAAAACTTGTCTCCGTTCCTCTGGTGCCTGTACAATATTCCCAGATAAGCCGATTTTATGAACAAATGATTTCTCAAATACTGATTTGTATCCACATCTGGATTGCTAAGTCATATACTATGTGGTTACCTGGATTTCTGAGAGAATACAGCCATGCAATGCCATCACAGTGAATGCACAATGCTTTAGAGCACCGCTGAGCTTGACATAGTTCTTCCATGGGTAGTTAAATGACTTGTAAGGGCCGTGAGGCGGCTCCCATATTGCGAAACTCATCTTTGCAACAGAGAAAAAACAAACTAATTCAGAGGCAAGAAGAAGCAAGGATAGAAAAACACTTAATAATGACGATTCCACAACGACAATTACCAAAGATTCTTCTTGGCTGGTTGACTCAACGGCGGATCTGTAACCCTTGTAAACTGGATCCTCTGAGGCTTGGTATGTGAGGATTTTGGAAGGGATTCTCTCGTATTCAACACAGCGGAGGTATCCGTTCACACAACCTGCAAGACCAAAGCCAAAACCCTTTCTTTTACCATTCAAGCATCTTCTTCTGGAGACTCGGAAAACCAAAAACATTCGTTTTTTTTACTAACCTTCAAGGGAAGTCGCAACATTCAAAAAATTCTTGACAACAAGGTTATGAAGATCCTCTCCAGCCCATATAGGATAGATAAACATATTGACACCTAAACTAACACCAGCACCAAGAGCTATAAGCAGAAACCGAGAGATAGCAACTTGTATGAACTCCCCAGTTCTGAACCCAGAAATCAGAATATAGCAATACGTAAGCAAGAAAACCCGAAACCCGTATTCATAAGCTTTCATCGCGGGATACAGTTTCATAAAAGTTGCGAGAAACCCTGTCAGAGAGAAACACATATAGATAAGCAGAGAGAACACCAAAAATGACTGATGTAAAAGAATTGACATTAAATAACATTTACCAATGCAGAAGATACTAAGAGTGCAGAAGAGCTCTTCCCAGTCACCACATAATGTAGAAAGCTCAGCCATTCCAAGAGCAAGACCTCCAGCTGATAATGTCCCAAGCGCTCTATTAAACCCTTTGCTTAGAGTTGCTCCTACAAACAACCCCCAACAAATTCACGTAAACAAAACAAATACTAGAGATGTAACTAAGTTCAATGCGACAGTACTCGTCAATTATACACAGTCCAACCAAAACCAAACACTTGCATTGTATTTTAATTTTTTAAAAAGAAGAAAACGACGAATTCATTCTAGAGATGAAAACAACGACGCACGACTCTTTCTTAAACAAAAACCAAAAATTCCAATTCGAATTTAATCTCCAAAAATCGTGGGAAAAAAACCTAGAAAACCTCGGGAATAGTAGTGTGAGATAAAGAAGATGAAGTACCGATGGTGAATTCGAAGACGACGACGACAGTAAGAATAGCCCAAACAGAGTAACGGCTAAGATCCGGATTAGGTTCCTGGAAAAAAATCAAAAGCGCAACAATCATGAGAGCAAGACCAATCTTCGCGGAGAAGACGATCTTTCTCGGATCAGATACTCCCATATCCCAAGCCTTCTTCGCCACATCTTTAACACTTTCGAACACTCCGGAGATTCTCTCAGATAGATTACCACACGAACAGCAGCAGCATAGCCTTGTTGTTCTTCCATTGTTGTTGTTGTTGCCTCCTTCGAGAAGATCGTTAGATTCGATGTCGGTGAATCTGAAATCGGAGAATCCATTGTTCGAAAGAAGCCTCTCTCGTTTCTCTAGTATCGCATGCCTGAAGGAACCTTGCTTCGCCGCCATTACTAGACGGATTCTCAAAGGAAAAAGAAAAAGAAAAGCTTACTTTGAAAGAAGAAAAAAAGAAGAATGGCGAAGATATTTTTTTGACTGACGAAACTGTTTTTAAGTGGTGGGTGGTGGACCTTTTTTAGTAGGTGAATAAAGTGGTTACCTTTATGAAGCAAAATGACGACGTTTTAATTCCTTCTTTATGTGTGTGGGGGCAATAATAGTGCTACTTACTTTAATTACGTTACGTTACGTCACACGTGGTCGACATATAATTTGTCAATCTACCTTAATTAGGTTTTTTTTTTTTCAATATG
Source organism: Camelina sativa (assembly GCF_000633955.1). NCBI lineage: Eukaryota > Viridiplantae > Streptophyta > Magnoliopsida > Brassicales > Brassicaceae > Camelina > Camelina sativa. The sequence continues at coordinate 8,248,030 of NC_025685.1, read as the reverse complement.
CAAACACGTAATCGTTGAAATCCAGAGTCTTCTTCTTTGACAATTCATTTATAAAAAAAATCAACTTTACTTTATGCAAAAAATGGAGATTCCGTGATTATTCATTCCATTTCCAAGTTTTTTTTTTCTTTTCTTTGGCAAAGAAAAAGATTAGGATTCTTAAGTCTTAACATATGTCATTATTACTATAGCTAGTGCAAGAAGCTAAGTAGAGGAAACAATTAGAAAACTTTATAAGAATGCTGAAGAAACAATACAAGGATTATTCTAGTAACAGTTTGGCCAAAAATACACGATGAGATTTGAGTTTTGTGTTCTTTTGATCATATATGATCATGATGAACCTAATCCACAGGGATTTCGACGTCCATATCCGGTTTACAACTCCCAAAGATCTGTGACATTGGAGATAACAAGAAAAAGGAGATGCAGTTTTCAGATTCTAGGAATGTGACAACTTGGAGCATTAACTGGAAATTCTGATGATAACAACAATCAAAAGAAGCTAGAAATTGTACCTTTACGAAATCCTCCACTGTTAAGAAAGAGTCACTCGTGTATCCTGATTCCTTCAGAACCTGGCTCAGCACTTCCTGCACCACAAAAGTGAAAAACACACAAGACACTTGGTGTAAACAATTAATCACTGACTTTTAAACACTGCTCATGATCATAGCCATAACGATTGAAGCAGAGATAGATAGGATCACAAGATGATCAGAGTAAATAGCAAACGAAGAACAAAAGGAAATATTCTAACATTTATCTCAGAGTTTGACTGATATGTCACATGAGTAATGGAACAACAAAACAGTTAAAATGAGGTAACATTAGAGTTTCCGCAGAACAATCATTACATGCTAATAAGAAGAAGGTTTTAGTAGAGATTAATGATGTTTCGTTCTTTTTCGTTATTTTGACAGTCACTTTCTATAAACTCAAAAGTTGCCAACTTTCTCTATACATCATACCTCTCTTTGCTCATCAGACATGAATGATCCCGATAAGTCACGCAACACTTCCATTATATCTTTAAAGGAGACCTTCCCGTTGCAGTCCGAATCATAGACTTTAAAGATCACTGGAAAACAAAGAAGCTCTAATGATCTTTCCATACAATGAACTGAAAAGTAAAGATTTGCCCCCAAAATCCCATTCAAAGGAAACATATTTTACTTACGTTGAACTTTTTGTCTTAGACTTGCCTTAGCACTAAATGCAGACAAGAAAGCCACAAAATCCTTGAAGTTTAAACCATCAACCATCTTAAGCAGCCTCTGTTATTTAAATCCAACAAATTTTTTTAAAAGCTCTCACTCAATCCAACACGATTTTAACAGATTTTAAAGTAAAAAAAATGTCAAAAACCTGAGATAGTGGATTCATTGCAAACTCAGGCACAGAGAGAAACTCATCAGCAGATATAAATCCCTTTGCATTACGATCTAACTGGCAGAACCTTTGATACAGAGATAGAATCTCCTGCTGCTCAACTGAATCAAAACACATACAAAAGCATTAAACTTTAAACACATAAGTAAAAAATAAAGACAGAGACAAGTGGGAGTTGTCGGAAAATCTCACATAGATCATGACAATGGCTCTGGACTTCTTCGATGTCGTATTGAGTCAGTATCGAAGAAGTGTTTCCCATTTTTATGCCTTCAAACTCTGATTCAACTATGGTTAATCATCGTAACATAATTAATTATTGATCACAGAAAAATTTCTTGAAATCCCTAACGTAGAAAATTACTGATTTTTGGGGATTAAAGGGTTGATTAAAGAAAAATTGATAGTGATTTCAAAAACAAAACATGAATTTTCTCAACTTACTGATGTGAAAGCTTATCTCTTTCTTCTTCTGCCCGCTTTTGATTTTCTTCTTGGTCGCAGGCGTTTGATCTGATTCTTCCGTATCTCAGACTGTTTCGCCGGAGATCTGCCTTTGCGAAATTAAGAGGCCAAAGACCCAATTTTTTTAAAAAGCCCAATCATATAAAACCAAGCCCAAATACACTTTAACTACACGCGCGCAAGGCTAGGCGCGTTGCAATATTAGGGCCTTGTTCATCCGGAGGAGTTGCTCCATTGCTCTTTCGATTTTGATTTCGCTTCAGCAAGCATTGATACTTTGCAGCTCTGAGACGAGCAGCCATGTTTTCGTCTCTCTCAGCTCCTTCCTCACTTTCGTCTTCGTTGATTACTTCATTCGTCGCCGTCAAAGCGCCTCCGGTCACCGGACCTCTGGTTCCTCGTCGTGAACTTATTCCTGTTCGTGTCAAAGCTTGCAAGAATCAGAATGGTTCCGGTTATTGCTTCTCAGAAAAGCTCATATCTTTTGCTAAATCAGCGATTCTCGTCGGCGCTGCAGTTTCCATGACCGGAAAGTTCGCAACTTTACCGGTGAAAGCAGAAAATCCGGTTACGACTACCGAAGAAACCTACGAGGAAGTGAAAGACGAGAAATTGTCTAACTCTTCGCCATTGTCTGAGCTTCTAGACTCCACTCCTGAGGCCGTCGAGGCGCTCAGATCACTCCTGCAGCAGAAGCTAGAGAAAGGAGAAGATGAGGAAGCTCTCAAGCTATTAGAGAGGCTAGTAACCGCACAACCAGATGAAACAGAGTGGAAGTTTTTGATGGCGAGGCTATTAGGTGAAATGGGTCGCGTGGAAAACGCACGCCAAGTGTTCGAGGAAATTCTCCAGCGAAAGCCATTGTCGTTCGAGGCTTTGTTCGAGAACGCATTGCTCATGGACAGGTCCGGGGAAGGAAACGCAGTGCTGCAGAGGCTGGAAGATGCGTTAGCTGTAGCAGAGGCTGAGTATTTGGTGAAGGAAGCGAGAGACGTGAGACTGATCATTGCGCAGATACATTTCTTGCAGAAGAACGTGGATGAAGCATTGAAGAGCTACGAGCAGCTGACAAAAGAGGATCCCAAGGATTTCAGACCTTATTTTTGTCGAGGTATGATCTATAGCTTGCTTGACAAGAACGTGGAAGCTAAGGAACAGTTTGCCAAGTACAGAGAGCTTTCTCCGAAGAAGTTTGAAGTAGAAGGGTACTTGAGAACTCCATTGTCTAAAATGAAGCTTTTTGGTGGTGGTGATGAGAACTGAGTTAGTTAGATAGCTCTCGTATCATATCTTATCTGAGGGAATAAGACACGGAAGATTAAACTATTTTCCTGAGAAATTATGTTGGATTTTTGCTATGTACTTTGAAACTCATCCGTTTTTGAATCTTGTTTCTGTTTATCCTGTGATTCTTAATTTGTGATACTAAAGTAAAATTAACTGGAACGAAGAGAGAGATAGAGAGAGAGAACGGAAACGGGACTTATTTGATTATCAGAAACCGGTACTGTGGAGTGTAACAATACTCAAAGCTCAATTACAGGAATGTGTTGGTCCGAAGACCTACAAGTTTCTAAGAACAAGAGAAATCTGCATAGAGTTTGGAAGGTATCAGGGAGCCATTAGCTTGTGACAATATTCCATTTTCTGTCCCGTATCAAAAGCTCAGACATCTGCATCACTGAACCCAAAAAAAAACAAGAAAAAACTTTGTATCAGCTGAAAGAAGTGATACAAGCAGGGGGTTGTGCACAATAAACCAATAATGTACAGCAGTTCGAGTTCCGCATTTTGCATAGTTCATCATAACCTCATAACATGGACTTGAGAGGTTTTACCCTAAACTATAACACTTGTACAACTTTCCAAAATATGTTTCATCCTTCAGATTGTCATAATCTACCCATTACTAGGCATAGCTTGGTGATGGAGTAGAAAAAAAAGTGGGACTGTAACAGAATGACATGATGTAACAACCTTTGTTCCAAAATGCCTCCATACAAGAGACTGTTGTAAGAAACATCCCAACATTCGATTCTAGTTTCTTTCATTAACAATTCATATACAAACGGTAACTGTCTAAGTTCTAACAGACAAAAAATCAAATGAAGGCCTTTCCCTTGATTAACTGGCAACACACTCTAGTAAACCACAAGCATGGAGGCTAATATTAGGCTCCTAGAATCATTAATACTACAAATTTAGAGCCAGAAATGCTGAATTTGTCTCAAATTCAATCAACAAGAAAAATAAAAAAACCAATCCTTCTTACCTCAGATCAATGAGGTACACAACATTATTCAGATTCAACAGCCTCCGGTTTGGGACCTGCACAGATGAATCAATATCAAACTATAACCAATTCAACATGCCAGTTTCTCTCATCAATCAAACAAAGAATGCAAAACAAATTACACAAATGCACTAGCTACCATCAAAATCACTCCAATATGACTTGTCGATGAATTTTGCAAAATGACATTTAGTAATCAAAGCACTATGTGTTAACCAAAAATGACTAATTCAGCTCGACATTAACAAATTGATAAAGACAAAACGTTTCAGCAAAGCATCCACAAATAAACTCACCGTGGAGCGAGATAGGGCGGTGGTCTTTTCCCCAGCCGACTCCACGAGTGGAGTCGAGATACTGCTGGACAAGATGACGGCATTTCTGATAGTGATTGACTCCTTCGACGCGGTAACACCATTTGACCTTCTCCCGCAAGATCTTAGCCTTCTCGATTTGGATCCATTTCTCCCGAACGATGTGCTCTCTCATTTCAACCATCGCCACCGGATCCTTGTAAGGATTTTCCGGATCAAATCCATCCGGCGCCGACTCTTCGAACTCCGGTAATCCCTTCTTTCTCCCCATTGCTTCTTCTCCTCTCTTCTTCTTCTTCAGTCGTCGTCTTCGTGATTCTCAGAGTTCGGGACCTTTCTTTTGTTCAGATATTATATTGGGCCTATTCTTTAGGTCCAATACATGGGCCTTAGAACAACGTACTCGTGGCCTTTTTTATAAGTGAGTGATTATTTAAATTTGAGATTCATACATGAAAATAGTAAAAACTGTTTAATTACGGTAAAACTTTATAAATACGCTAAAATTCAGAAATTTTAATTAACTATCCCAAATCCTGATCAATTAATACATGTAGTAGTATATTTCTATTGTTATGACTTATGAACGAATTTATCATATTATCTAACACTTATTCCTAACAAAAGCATGAAATTTTTTATATTATATTCATATAAATTTGTAGATGAAAGATGTGTTCATTTTGGTCGAAATAGTTACATTACATTGCTCTATCTTTTCAAAATGTATAGAGAAATTTATAAATTTGTCAACTCATTATTAAGCTTTAATAGTTTCGATAATATCGAATGTTATGTGTAAAACTTGTATTTCTTGGCTACGACATTGTAATTAGGCTGTTTGATTACTCTCTCGTAGATAATGACAAAACTTTCAAGGATTACAGAAAATCTACACTAGAAAAGAAAAAAAATCTAACGTGTAGACAAATTTATAGATTATGTGGACTCCAATCTCTTTACGATTATAAATGAATTATAAGGTGAGGTTTCGTGGTGTCACTTCATCTTGATTATCATATTTTATATGTTAACGTCTATTTAAGTAATTAGTGTGTAAATAATAGACCAGTTGCAAGGTATGACTGATTCAAGTATCCATATATATATTATATATATATATATATCATATGTATATGACACTGATAGTGATTCAAATAATACTGATAATAATTTCACCCATTAACCTAATTAAGGGACTTAGCAATAATGTAACAAAAGAACATTCGATATAATACAAACAAATTGTAACTATATTGATTTTTTTTAAGTTTATGTAATATTTTTTCCACCGTTAATATATATGATATAAACCTATACTAATACACGAGTCATGATTCATATAAACTATACTAATATACGAGTCATGATTGATCATAAAAACTCTATAGTTATACACTATAAATTGTAACTAATCTATTAACCTTTTACCAAAAAAAATAAAAAAACTCTCTCCTACTGCATTCATATAAAAATATATTAACATGTGTAGTGTAGATGTGTGTGCATGATTCTAGAAAGCCAGAAGCCTAGAAACAAGGACGAGAAAAGTATGGACAGGAAATTGTGAAATTATTCCACCGGTAGGATTGACATATATGACAGCCAACATATCCGTGTACAACAAAAAAAATCTCCGAATAACTCCGCCTACTACAAATTTGAAAACTAAGACTTCTATCTAATAATATTTTCTTGTATATGTATATATATAATATACACATTCCATTAGGTTGGTGGGATATTTAACCACTCTTCCAGAGTAATTATTTTAACCTTGTATTAAGACTTAAGCTAACTATGACCTCTATAGACTGTTCTATCTATTCAACCAGAAAATCCAATGTGAACAAATTTTGATCTCGTAGCTAGGGTCGGTTAAATTAAACTTAAAACACCAACTTAAGAAAAACATATACTAAAATAACTTTTTTTTTATCCGTGGTAACCATCCCATCTTTTTGATGTTTTCTCTACAATTATAAGAAATGAAGTTTATTTGGGGGACCAAATACAGTATGTAAATTTTCGTTGTTTCCTATGATTTGGGTCATTTTATTTACCTACGTATCAAGAAATAATTGGGTCCACCAAATCAATATTTTGGTTCAAACCCGACAATCGAGGAAATATTTGCACGAAACATTTTAACATAAAATATGAGTTATACAATTCGAATTTCGAAGTATATATGCATAAATAAGAGTCGCAACGCAATCTGATATCCGAAAACCCAACTTGAGCGTATATTAACATATTTTATTTTTAGAACATTGCATGTGTTTATTTGTATGTATGTATATGGGTAGTGTGAGATAAGCAAAAGACAAGTGTCAATAGAGTAAGATGGATGCAATGTGTCAATAGAGTAATAGGGATGCAATGATAAAATATGGAAGCGTTTCCTTTATAATCGCTATAATTTTAAGATTGATATAACAGTTTATAAATTTTGACGATTAGTCTATATTTAGAATTATAGTTCTCATATATAATAATTAATTGTTGAAACGAGTAAAGAATGGAGAAGCCATGCATGCATGTTCACATTACATTGGGCACTAGGGTTTCATGGTGGGTAGAATTTGGTGAAGTTGGTTGGACAAATCTCACGTAAATCCATATTATGTTTCTATAATTATATATTTTATGCAGATATTAAGACGGACGTTATTTTATAAACATAGTAATGTAATCTAAAAGGAACATTAATATATACGCCGACAAATATTTTATTTGACACTACAGTAAATATATAAGGTCATTTATACACACATATGTAATAATAATAATAAAACGAGGGTACGTATGCGTGGAGAAATACTTTGAATCGTCAAAATGTTAGCTGTAATTATCAACAGTTGAAAAAGACTACCCGTGGCCGCTTCTACCTCAAGATCAGTATTTGGTACACGAATCATTATTTATTTTAATATACAGTTTAGTTATATAATTATTTATATGTATATAAACCCCATCTATGTCACATTAATTATTGAAAAGCTTTTGGCAGTCAATCTCCTTCGTCTTCTTCAGGAGAGAGAGGAGAACCATTCTTCATATTTTTGTTGCCTCGAGTTAGACGACAAAAAAAAAATGGAAGATAATCTTCCTCCAGGGTTCAGATTTCATCCTACAGACGAGGAGCTCATAACGCATTATCTAGGTCGGAAAGTCTCCGATACAGGATTCACCGGTAAAGCTGTCGTCGACGTTGATCTTAACAAGTGTGAACCTTGGGATTTGCCAGGTAAAGATACTTTGATAATCATTATAAGATGTTTCTTTTATACTGTTCGCCCGTGTTTATATCATATCCAAATAACTTGTGTTCCCTAATTTGTCCAACATAGTTTTGGGGATAAGAATATATATGTGGGTATGCTATATCTGTTCTATATTATTTGTCTATGGATTTTCAAAAAATTAATTTAGAAAACATAGAGTATAAAATATTATATGTAAAATCAACCAATCATGTCTCCAGCAAATAGGATGAAAATGGATTAGTCATACGACATACCATAAAACATCACTAGAAGAGATAATATACGCTTATATAACAATATATATAGACTAATAACGTGCATTATATACCACTTAATATAACTTATATAAATGAAACCATAGTTTATTTCAGCGACCATATATTTCATTTCTAACTACGTTTATATACAGGTGTATCTAGCCTACCAAACATGTGGAGAATAGATACCATATATATAATTTTCTAGCTAGTTGGTTAATTAATATTATACTTGGATCATTATATTACATTTATCCAGAGAATTGATAGTATGTATATACGTAGGCTCATTGTGATGTCATCTGAGGCGATTACTAATTAAAATTAGCCCATACATATATATGCGGCTATGCTAATGGTATCAAAATAATGTACGTGTACATGTGCAGCCAAGGCTTCAATGGGAGAGAAAGAGTGGTATTTCTTCAGCCAAAGGGACCGAAAATATCCAACCGGTTTGAGGACAAACCGGGCAACAGAAGCCGGATATTGGAAAACCACCGGAAAAGATAAAGAGATATACCGAAGTGGAGTGTTGGTTGGGATGAAGAAAACCCTAGTTTTCTACAAAGGAAGAGCTCCCAAAGGTGAGAAAAGCAATTGGGTTATGCATGAGTACAGACTTGAGAGCAAACAACCCTTCAACCCCACAAATAAGGTACATACGTAGTTAATTTGTAGATTAATATGCACTTTTTAAAACCCAAAAATAAAAGTTCTGACAACGCATATATATATATTAATATATATCATGATACATATGTATTCTATAGACCCTAATATATGAAACAGTCTTGTTTAAATAAAATGGACCATGGGTTTTATACTCTTGAGTCTTGTGTCTTGTGTCTTGAGTCTTGACACATGCTTCGACTCGTACATCCTATAATAACCCACTTAATTATACACCTGCTTAAAAAGTAAAAATCATAAATAGTTGGTTTTTTAAAAAATTAATAAATAATCTTGATTCTATGAATTTTCAGGAGGAATGGGTTGTGTGTAGGGTTTTCGAAAAGAGCACGGCAACGAAGAAAGCACAAGAACAACAACCTCAATCTTCACAACCATCTTTTGGATCTCCATGCGATGCGAATTCATCAATGGCAAATGAATTTGAAGATATCGAGATTCCGAATTTGAATTCAAACTCATCAACCATCGATTACAATAATCATATCCATCAATATTCGCAACGCAATGTTTATTCAGAAGACAATTCTACAAGTACGGCTGGTGTCAACATGAACATGAACATGGCTAGTACTAATCTTCCTTCTTGGACAACAAGTCTGCTTGGTCCGCCTTTATCTCCAATCAACTCTCTGTTGCTCAAGGCTTTCCAAATTAGGAACACTTATGGTTTCCCAAAAGAGATGATTCCCAATTTCAATCCATCTTCTCTTCAACAAGGAGGCTCCAATACTATGCAAAATGGTTCAAGTTCGTCTCACGTGCAACCTCAACCGCAAGAGGAAGCGTTTAATATGGACTCCATATGGTGAAGGGATTCAAATCACGTATATATAATTTGAAATTTCCTACTTGTTCTTATGTAATCTCCGCCAATTTTATCAATTGTATCATTTACACACACACACACATAGATCATTTATGGGATCAAGTAAATTAATTAGTGTATCTTTTATGTGAAAGTAGGGAAAAGTCTTCTCATGCATGTCTACGTCCTTTTTCTTCATCCATGAAAAGGGGAGAAAGAAACGTCTTATGATTAGCCTTTGTATCTTATTTTATTTTATGTATAAATGCTAGTACATGGGCCGGTTTGAGCATGTAAATTAAAAGCAGAGCAAAGGAACCCCAAAATATCCAAATGAATATTATCAGCTCTCATTGGTTTGGACTGGACATTTTAGATTTCCATTTGATTTTATGGGACTAGAGAGAGAGATAATGCATGGGTTGGTGAAGCACCAGAGATCTTGATGCTCGAGTAGTCGATTTGAAACTTTGCTTTCACAATTACGGCTATGAATATATGATTATGTCGCATGTCAACTTGACACTGATGTAACGTCTACATCACCCAAAGATATCATATTTTGGATCTTAGCCAAACTTTAAAGTGTACGACTAAGTACGCAACTGTAGGATCATGCAACTGCTACACGGCTAGACCGACCGGCCAGAGCAACATTCCTCAGTATTAATGGATTCAGTATGCAAATGTTCTTAAGATCACTAAGGCAGTACATACCTAGTCGAGAGACTTACGACATGGGCGCTACCTTCCTAATATACATACATTTGATTGAATTACAATAGTTTTTAATATAATGATGATACACTGGCAAAACTTTAAAATGTATTGGAAGACAAAAACTATATATAGATGCTATTTTTTCCCCCACGGGTTAGGCTGAAAGGCAACAGGCTCTGCTTTTTGAACTCCGAAGATTTTGTGATCGCTGCAACAAGAGACTTTACCTCACACGTCGATACTGAATCAGCACTTGCTTTCTTACTTTTTTCATCAGTGTAAAGAACCATTTCTGTGATATCTCATCGTCAGCTTCAACCTCCTGAGATAGGACAATGCATGTGTCAAAACACTTTCAGCTTAGCGAGATGAATTATCAGCTTCTTCAACACCATCACTTTCGTCCCAATCACTCTCATTATCCTCCACATCATCTTTCTCATCCTCGTCATCATCATCATCATCTTCTTCGTTCTCCCATTCTGATTCATTGTATGACGGGTTCTTTGCGGTCTACAAAAACCAGCAGGTAGGTGAATCAGAGCAGAACACGAAAGCGAATGGAGCTTGATAGTGTCAGAAGATTAACGTTATATACTGGATATTAAACGTTGAAAAAGACCACTTACAAGTTCGCTTTGCATTTGCTCTATTGTTCTCTCCAGTTCAGAGATATGCTGACTAAGGGCCTGCAATAATCGCCAAAGAGAAGTTTCAGTAAGCAACTTGTATGAATATAAGTACAATTTGTGTAGAAAACTTCAGGAATTTCCCACCTCATGGCGTTGCATTGCGATGGATCGTTTCAATGCTTTTGCTTTTGTCAGAAGATTTCTTGGTCTCAAGCTAATGGGTCTCCTGTAATTCTTCCCACGGTAATAGATAAGAGCAAATCCTTTAGGAACCTTTTCTATTGCCACAAGTACTCCACCGCTCTCGTATTCAAGTAACCGAGCCGTGTCCTCAACAAATGCAAGGACCTTCTGTTTTGATATAAGCTTCACCAATTCTCTGTGCTTCCAATGCAGATGCATATTCTCGATGACTCCATCGAAAACACCACGGATACCTGTTAGGTCCACGTTAAAGAAACAGTTAATACATATAACAAGACGACAGATGTTCCATTTTATTACAAACTCTTATTCACTGCACACATACAGGATACATCAACAATGCTTAAGAGAGCAGGACTCACCTAAGGGTAAGTATGCCTTCATTTTCAACCCCACTTTTCGGAACATAGCTCTTTCTTCCTCGGAGATGACCTCTTGATCATAATCAGGTCCATTTGGAATCATAGAGGCTTCTATTTTGGACAACAGTTTCTCTGCTCGTTGAAATTTCGATTGGGCCTGAAACAAACCAAGAGAGAAGTTAGATACATTTATAGCGACTAACTATCACAGTTGCCACCTGACATCTCACAATAGACCTCAAGTTACAAATTAGCAACCAGAGATAAAATAGTCTACTTACAAGGTTTAGTTTGTGCTGGATTCTTTTCACAACTCTCGTATTTGCCACCCTTGAAGCTTCTTCAATCATCTTTTCTCGATGGTCTGGAGTTATTTCTTTCCCCCATCGGGCTTGAGCCTCATAAAACTCGGCCAGCGTGCCAGCTTCTGCTGATACTTTCTCACCAACAGTCTGAACAGCCTCATTGTCGCGAGTTCTTACCCTCTCTTTGACATCTTGAATCTCTTTTGTTAATTCTTGTCTTTCTGCCGGTACTATGTCACCAACAGGCTGAATAGCCTCAATGTCGCGAGTTCTTACCCTCTCTTCGACATCTTGAATCTCTTTAGTTAATTCTTGTCTTTCTGCCAAAGTAGCTGCAACACTTGAAGGAAGGAAGTCTTTCCCACGGTATATTACAATGTAATACTTATTTCTGAGCAGCAAGACACCTCCTGTCAATGCCTATAGTAACAAGACAAGAGTTAATGAAAGATTTTAGCCTTCCCGTGTAAATATTTCAATGTCCTAAATCCATAGAACTGGGCTCAGGGGGATGACAGACACTTTCTACAATTATTTATCAATATATGGACTGCCTTAGTATTTCCTTTTCCCTATTATTGAACTTTAGAGAGAGAGAAAAAAAAGAGAGACCTTCAGCTCATCCGCCATCAGTTTGTTATTTGTATTCTGGATACCTCGCTTCACAGCGATCTTTGCAATCAGACTTTTCTCCCAGATCTGGAGTATCGCAGCTGCCAATCCTTGGTGATTTCTGTTCCTGCCTGAAAGAGCATATTCAAGTTTTAAACCTAGGCACACTAAACAGAAGAACCATCTAGGAAAAAAACATCTAGGATCAGAAAGCATCTTACCAAGGGCAAAATGGCATGGGAGCGTTTTACCAATCTTCCTGAGATTTGTCATTTCAGCATTGGTCAAATTCGATCTCATCCCAGTGGGCAGAAGCCTGAAAGGTGTTTTATAACCAGGAATTGTAGGCGGTAGTAAGTCAGCGTCCACAGGCAGCACCCCAGTACCCCACCATTCTTGAAAACGTGTGCCTAAGCTGTCTAATAGATTGTTAAATTCGATTTCTTCTTCTGTCATATTCTCCTTGCGAATAGGGTTCTTGATGATCGGGTCTCTGATTTCTAAAGGTGGATTTTGGTTATCTTTGGCATTTGTTGCTTCATCGCCAGCAGATGATACATCTGGGACAAAAAGAGTCTCTTTAGGTCCGGCCACTCGATTCGAGACCACAGAAGGTCCTTGATAGTCAAGTCCACGGTAAACCACCATTACACTTCCGGCTCTCCATATCACCATTCCACCAGTTCGGCGCTGCCCATCAGAGTAAAGCTAATCAGTTTTCTGTCAAACCTCAACATGCATCTCCTGCACAGTCTTGTTACTTCAAAAGAATTCTAACAGCCGTGCTCAGCTCCATCCACTCTAATTTTTCCAGACCTCAAAGTTACCTTATTCACAACTAAGTTATTGTTCCCAAGAGAGATTAACCAAAAAATTCCTACTGTTCTTATAAAAGCTCTACGACCATTCTAATACAGAGTTAAATTGAGCTGTAAAGGACCATTTCGCTTCTGTGAAGCGAATTCTCAATAGATTATGAAAACCGTTCTCAAGAGATAATCTCGCATCATGTTTTGTACCTCAAATTCAGCTAATATCTTACAAACCTCTGCTACAATGAAGTAATCAGTGAACTATGCAAAAGAACTAACTAACCTCAACTATCTCATGGGCCGTCTTCATGTCACGAGCAAGCACTTCATGGAACTTGAGCCTCACAAGTTCTTCTTTCCTCCACGTATCATGAATCTTCTCCATCACAGCCTGCGTTAGCCCAGCTTTTGGTATATTAATCCTTACCCTCAAATACATTCCATCCCTCCTCAGCCGCCGTAACTCAGAATCCTCAACCGTAAGCTCCGCCAGTGATGGAGCTCTAGCTCTCCTCTTCGCCATCACCGCCACTCCTCCTTCTCCTTCTACTCTCTCCGCCGCCTGTTCTTCCTCATTCTTCTCCCATGGCAATAACACCTCATCCTCTTCCTCACTCTCTTCTCCCTCAGCAAGCATCATATCAGGCCTCACCCACTCTCTCTTCAACAAATCCCCCAATCTCTCTTCACCAGTCACCGGCTTCACATCTCCGCCGTTAATTCCACCTCCCTCGTCATCTTCCACATCCTCCTCATCATCCGAACCTAATCCTAAATTCCGTAGCCGAAGAACAATCCTATCAATCGCGTTTTGTCCTTTATCCCGTTCCAAATACCTAAGTTTCGCTTCAGCTTCCTCTTCCGCCGACCGAATTTTAGCCCCGCCGTTGTTTTCCCCACCTTTCTTCCCGGAATGATCACCGCCAGCTCCGGAGGATGACGGTGGCCACTTATCGATCCAAGGAGGACTAGGTTTATGATTCCGATTATCCAAGCGACGGTTGTTATGGCTCCTGTTGTTGCTACGCTCACTCGTACGGAGCGAGGAGAATGGCCGAACGATTTGATGACGCGAGGGTTTCACACCCAAGGAATAGAAGAGCAATGCGTGGAGCGAAGGAGACGAACAGTAACGAGAGCTCGAGGTCAAAGGAAGAGAGCTTCTCAGTGGCATTTCAGTAAAATTAAGCGGAACCAAAGCCATTGACACGCTGCAAAAAAAAAGTCTGGAGAAAGCTTTCAGCGAAGTGTCTTCTTCGCCATTGTTTTTGGGATACTGAGAGCAGGCGGATAAGCTGGTTTGGATTACTCGACCATATGGATAAGATTGTTTTGGGTTTTTAAATATTTGGGTCTTTAAAATGGGCTTTAAAAGCCCATTACTAGGGATTAAGTTAAAAAAAAAATTACACAAGTGAAAAAGTTATATAAGCGGCGGAGTCGGGTCTGAGTAAAACCGGATTCGTTGTCGTTGGGTCACCGGCCGTGTACTAGAGAGATTCACCGTGAATTCGAAAATCAAAGTGAGATAAGCTCCGTTCGATTCCAGTTTGGCAGTTTCTGCCACCAATTTTTATTCTTTTTTTTTGGTGAGACGAAGGAGTTACCATGGGTCGACCTCCCAGTAATGGCGGTCCGGCTTTTCGATTTATCCTACCCGAGGTTAATCTCGATTTCTTTGTAATGTGATGTGTTTGGTGTTAATTTGAGGGGTTTTGAGCTCCCTGAGCTGAAAAATCTGTTTTTTTTTTGGGTTGGTTTGGTTTCTTAGATTTGGGTCTCGTTTGTGGGTTCATGATAGGGTTTAGATTCTGAAGATCAGTTGAGTTTTTTTATAATTAGCTATAATAGAAACTTGACTTGTTGTTTGAGCAATTTGCGTTAATCTTTATGCGAGACTTGAAGGCAATTCGATGTATGTTCTGAACTCTATTGGCTCCTACTTTGTTAATTGGAGTTATTCACAAGTGTTTCCATGTGTCTTTTGTTGTATGGTTTTGTCAGTTCTCTGAAAAGGTTTTATCTTGTTAATTATGGCTGATGTTTAATGTTATAAGGTGAATGAGATGGAAGCAATTTTGCTACAGCATAATACAGCAATGCCAGGTCGACATATTCTTGAAGCTCTTGCTGATAAGTTTAGGTATTTTACTTTGTTGTAGTTCAATTCCAATGGTCTGAAAGCACTTCTTTTGTCTTTTATCATCTCAAGACTGATACATTTGTTTTCTGTTTCAGTGAATCACCTGAGCGGAAGGGGAAAATTGTTGTGCAATTCAAGCAAGTACTGGTCTTTTCATTCTCGATTCCTGTGTTTTTCTTGACAGAGTTTGTTGGAATTGTTTTTCTTTTTACTTAATTGGATTGTTGTTTTAATGCATCGTAGATTTGGAACTGGTTCCAAAATAGGCGGTATGCTTTGAGAGCAAGGGGAAATAAAGCTCCTGGGAAGCTAAATGTATCTTCCATGCCGCGTATGGATTTACCAAATCAGATGAGAAATGTGATGCAACCATTAGCCGCTCCTAAAACCACTCATATGACTGCAAATCTACCCGGCATGACTCCTGCCCCTTCCGGTATTTTAGGTGCCTTATATATTTTACTCGCAGTCAAATAGGTTGCGAAGCTTATGTATTTAGATAGGTTTCATTGGATTATTCAGTTTTATTTTCTTGTCCATGAGTCTAGATCAGTGTGGCGTATATTGCATAGATGCCACTTTCGTAACTGTTTACTAATTTTTCTCATAGTTCCTGGTGTCATGAGGAGTGGTTCAGACAACTCCTACTTGGAATTTGAAGCCAAATCTGCCAGGGATGGTGCATGGTGATTCCCTTGCATTTGGTCTTCAGTAATTTTGACTGACTTATGTACATTCCCCTGCTTTTCTCTGATATGTATCTCTCTTGCTTACTTACAGGTATGATGTGCAAGCTTTCCTAGCTCATAGAAACTTGGAGATTGGTGATCCGGTAATTTCTAACAAATTTCTAGGTGACTTCTTTGTTCCCCTTCCTAGTTTTGCTAACAACAAATCTTTCTTTTGAGTCTTTCAGGAAGTGCAAGTTCGGTTCGCGGGTTTTGAAGTTGAAGAAGATGAATGGATAAACGTCAAAAAGCACGTAAGGCAACGGTCTCTCCCATGTGAAGCATCAGAATGTGTTGCAGTTCTTGCCGGAGATCTCGTACTTTGTTTCCAGGTTTAGAACTTTGTCCTCTAAGCATTTAATGATAGGTGTCATGTAAGTTTATCCCTGACAGGATTTATTTTATAACATCTTCAGGAAGGAAAAGATCAAGCTCTTTACTTTGATGCCACTGTTCTTGACGCACAAAGAAGAAGACATGATGTCAGAGGTTGTCGTTGTAGGTTCTTGGTGCGTTACAGCCACGACCAGTCCGAGGTTGGACGATCATCTTTCTCGCTATCTCTTATCATTTTGTTTACCCATCAGCTCCATTTGGTTTCTCACTCACCTATTTTGGATTTCTTTGCTCCCAGCAGGAAATTGTTCCCTTGAGGAAGATTTGTCGGCGGCCCGAGACAGATTACAGGCTACAACAACTTCACAGCGTTGTAAATGATTTGGCTAACTTGAATCAGCACCAGATACCCGCTCTAGATGCGGCTGCAAAAACCTCTCTTTCACAATCCGGAGCTTCAGTTCCCATTGTTGCACCCGAGCCGAAAGATCGGAGCTTGAGCACCACTCCAGCCACTTCGGTTCAGCCTAGCTCCAATGCAGCAGCTGTCCCCGCTGGTTCTGCGTAGGCCACGTAATTTCTATCCCCTTTTGTAACCGCCATTTTCACAGTTACTAGTAGAGCCGTAGGGGTTAACTCGGGATCATATGCATTTGTAATCTCACACAATGACTTAGTCATCTAAAGCTGTATTACGCCATGATGTTACTTGATCCCTCATGTATGATGTAATAATTATGGTTTTGTCCGGTTTATTCATCATCTGATGATCACCGGTTACTCTTTGAACAAACATGCTCCCATTCCGTGGATTTATTCTTAAGGCTAAATTTACAAGCTAGGAATCTTACCTTTGAGTCATTTAGCCTTTTGCAACTTATTGTGGGAAAGAGAAGTTATTAATGTGAAAAATATCTTACTGTGATGAGCAGACTGGATAACACTTCAGAGTAAAAACCATTTTGCTTCTGTAGTTTTCTGTAAATTATTGATCAGACTAGACACAGAAAAAAACTGTTTACAAACAATTACAACTGTCTTTATTGTTACTGAATAACAATGGGAATAAAAAGAAACTTACAGCTTGATGTTTCTAACTTTGTAACAAGGGATCAACTCTCTCTGAACATTTAATCCAATGCACTAGATATCTATCTATATACATTATAGATGATTGTTTGATGAGAAAACAAGTGACTACATTGGTGCGGGTAATCTCCGGCTATACGATCCTGTCCCCGAACCTGACCCTGATCGAGATGGGGAATGAATCTGTGCTTGAACCGGAGAAGAGTTAAGAATCTCTTTGCCAAGGTCTTTGATCTTGTTGATAAGCAGCATTTGCTCTGTCTGAAGCTGGACCAAATACTCTTCTTGTTCGTCCTCCAAACTTTCCAGCTCTCCTAAAGCTTCAGCAAGACCTTCAAGATCTCCATCGTCAATCAAATTCTGAAACTTTATCATAACCTGCTTCATTTGGTTGGACAACAACAGAGCTTTGTTAAACGGGGAGCCAGAATCCACGCTGGCGCGTCTCTGAACCTCCTTGACTTTCCTCGTGACTCTGACATGGATCTCGCCGTGTGTCACTCCTTGGAGAGGTATCCACTTATCGGCAGTCTCGTTTGGCTTTAGCCCTTGGTACTCCACGATGCAGTTACCTATACTTGATGTCGGAAGTAGAGTGTTATGGTCTTTGACATGTAGCTCCAAGGAGCTCCCATCATCTGGAAACTCCATTGTCTGGTTCCATTTCGGTTGCAATGTCTTAAATATCACCTGGAAACAACAAAATCTCTTAAGTTTTGTTTCCTATCTCTTTAAAATGTCTTTTCTGAGTCCAAACAATTGCTCTAGTACCTTTGTTCTCTGTTTCTTCTCTCCATATTGAACTCTAACATAAGGATCACTGGTTCCTCTAAGATCCGCAGCCACAAGATCTCGCGCTTCAACAAGAACCAATTCAATCAAGCCTTTACTAGAATCTGCCTGCGATTAAACCAGAAAAAAGCGTAAACAATCAGAGAGGCAAAAGGAGGAGGCAGAGTGATGTTTGTCAAACACTTAC
The DNA here is from genome assembly GCF_000633955.1 of Camelina sativa. Classification (NCBI taxonomy): domain Eukaryota; kingdom Viridiplantae; phylum Streptophyta; class Magnoliopsida; order Brassicales; family Brassicaceae; genus Camelina; species Camelina sativa. Next base: position 8,229,617 of record NC_025685.1, on the reverse strand, counting down.
TTCGCTGTACTCAGGAGCCACAGCTTCGATCAAAAGCTCTATTTCTCCAGAATTAACGTCTTCAAGCGGAACCCATATATGCATTTCACTGTTATTGATCCCTTGAAGACTCAATGTAGCTGTACCAATGTTGTCCGTGCCAAGCATCTCTTCTCTATAGCATTTCACCTTTAAATATTCTTCTCCTGCTAACTCTTCAAACTCAAATTTCTGGTTCCAGCCAAACTCTGCTGCGTTAACAATCTTCGTCTTTTGTATAATCTACACAACATTCAATAACATTTAAGATTTAAAGATCGTTCAGCGGCCATTTAGAGCAAAATCATGTAAAAGATTTACTTACTTTTCCGTAGTGTAACTTCACAGAGGCATCACATTTGCCGGACTTATCTTTAGAAACAAGGTTCTTTCCAGACAAAACAGTCACAATAATCTTCCGGCCGGTTTTGGAGAGATGAGTAGAGGAGCTGTCGAGGGAGTGTAAAGAACTCGAATGAACGCTATTCAAGCTATGTGAGCCATCAGAGAAATGCCATTCTTTTAGAAGTAGCCTGACGGTCAGCTATAGAGCAAAAACACACAAATAAAGTGAATTGGCCAAAATGAGTAAAGAAGTTCATGGAGTAGTAATACATAAAGAAGAAATTGTATCATCTACCTCGCCGGAGCTAACTCCTTCAAACGGAACAACCATCTCGATTTCTTGACCACAGAACTCAGCGTGTTTCGCAATCACACCGTTATCAGATCCAACGGCCCAGACCATTGTTGAATCATCACCTACGTATTTCATCTGTACATTCCAAAGAGAGAAAGATGAACAAACATGTAACGGCCAGTAACAACAACTAACTTAAAATGTCCTTGTTTATTCATTAATTTACCTTAACTTCACAGCTAGCGAGACTGTCGTATCTTACACTCCCAGGATTGTTCTCATAGAGATTAAACTTAAGTGTCCCTGTGTTGTCGTGTAAAATCATGTTAAACGTTGATTGATAAGCTGGATTCGGTCCTGATTTCATCTCGGTTCGTCGAGAAAGCTGTTCGAGTTCGACTTCAACAAATGTCTGAACAGGTTTGCTACTGCTGCTGTTGCTGCTGTTTCCGCTGCTACCCTCTGCAATATCGGAACTTCTCGAGGGGCTTCCGCGAAGAACACTGCGGTGAAGATTGCTACCAGAGACTACGGTTACATAGATTATTCCCCCGACGGCTGTTTTGTGAAGTTCGGTTGCAGGTAACGAGAAACATCCCCGGCGTGGCTCTACCATCTTCTTGTTCAACGTTTCTGTTAGGATTTTGACCTGAAAATGGACTTTTGTAACTGAAACTATTCATGACGGTAAAAAAAAATTGTACTGGAGATATGAAAGTGGGAAACGAACCAGCCAAGAGGAGACGCCGGGAAGCTCTGTTGCGGGAAGAGACTGGCCACCACCACCACCGAAAGCAACTCCGATTCTAACTTCAGGGTTCGATACAAAGAAATAGAGCAATGCTTTTCCTTCAAGAATTGGTCTGATCAGAATCTGCAAGAAGATACAGTAAATAAACCAAGAAGAAGGCTATGTAAAGTAATATTTACTTTTAGCAGGTTATACGGGTTTCACTTACATCGCCTTTGATGCAAAGACTGTTGACAACGATCCGTGCTGTTCGATTAAACGGTTTGGACAGCTTGGCTTGCAACAAGATACTTAGATCAGTTGTGTCCCAAGTGAAATCTAATCGCATAATTTTCTATACCACCAGAGAAGGAAAACACAAAAGGTAAAACATCAAAATCCAACCATTTATTCAAATCTTTGCAACTTAACTATCAAAGTAATCAAACCTGTTCCCCTGATTTGGACCAACAAGTTCCATGGAGTCCCAGCAAAGGAGGGCATGAGCCAAGAGAAAACTCCAACAATTGTATATTTTCCTTCGAAAACCGATACAAATTAGCATCACTGTGTCCAATTTTTATTAGCAGGAGGTGTCATGGAAAAGGGAGAGATTGCTTACTATTAGTCTTGACCTTCGTTGTCTCAGTCGTTTCTGCGATCAAAAGTTCATGTTTTATTGTCTTAAATGACCCAAGGAATCATGTACAGCTCGAGTATATGGGCAGAAACAAATTTTGCATAAGAAAGAGCAGAGCTAAGAATAAAAGCTCACTCACCTCTACCATGGAAGCAAATCTGAGAGAAAGTTTCTTGTTCATGAAGTTTAGCCAAATTTCAGAGAGCAACTTGTTAAGCCATTGACAATGTTCCAAAGGAGTTATCGTCTGTAGAAAGCAACAACGCGGGACTCTTATAACATCGAGCGATATAACGAGAGGTAAACAAAAACTAGGGTTAAAGAAATTCTCACCGACGCATTGAAAACGTTTTGCTTCCACTTCTTTGTAAGATCTTCAGCAAGTATTGCCCTTTGGTAACTTCCATACTGCAGCCAAACATATGATCACATTAAAAAAACACAGCAAGGCTTTAGCTTCCACTCTCTATTATCAGATTTATGCACATGAACACACTTATCAAGTTCACATAACAAAAACCCCATAACCAGTTTTTAGTACATAGGCTAACAAAAACACATGAATGAAACTCTAGCTAATATATCAATTAGCTAAGATTGTAAACTCATCCATGAAAAAAGCAATTTACCAGAACTATCTACCTCATGAGTGGGAAAGATCAAACTCTATTTGTATATGGCAAGTTGTTAGGTATAAACAAAAAGCATAAAAGCTTTTCCAACTTTATCTGAGGATTCTAAAGTATCAGATTCAACGGATCCAGACAAAATTAACCGGCGGTTTAACAAGAACCGATCAATTATCAAAGGGTCAATGGAATTAAAAAAAAAAAAGTGATTCTTTTGACAAACAGAACGAACCTGAAGAGCAGCCCAAACGGCGACAACAAGAGGAACCCAATTGGAGAAAGCAAAGACCCATCTCTCAATCGCCCAGAAAGCTAACACCAAAGGAACAAGCAACAACAAGGAATGTCTCTCAGCAACTAGATGATTAACAAATTCTCTGGCAGCTTCAGTGTTTATGAAACCTTTCCTCTTAATTCTCCTACCCATCTCTTTAAATCACCCTTCTTCACAAATCTATACACCCGGTCAATATAATTTCTCCATCAGGGTTTTTTTTTTTTTTTTTTTTATTCCGGGAAAATCTAAAAGCTTTTATAAGTCAAAGCTCTCGGAAACTAAAGTGACGAAAGTAAGAAACGTTCCTTTGGCGGTGTCTAATTCACTTTTATTTTTTTATCCCACCATTTGATATCTTCAACCAAACTTGAGAGATCCACGGACGGACGAAGAAGAACGAAATTTCTGAAAATAAAAATCTGAAGAAAAAAAAAAAGAGAAAAGTCTCCGAGGGAAGTTTCGAATAAGAATGGTTTTTTTTTTTTTTGTGTCAGACAAGAATTTCGATCTCCTAATTATTTGTCGGAAACTCAGAGTTCTTGCCAGAGAGAGGTAACGGATCTTTAGACAAAATGAACAGTGTGGGCAAAGTAAAAAACCTCTTTTATTTATGCAAACATTAAAAATAAAAAATAAAAAGACTTTACTCTACCAAGGATTAGTTATCAAAACTGGAAATTAAATACAAAGATAAAAGGAATAATATTTCAAAAGGAAATTAGAATATTCTCTATTTTTTATATGGTATATATAAAAAAATCATATTGGTCAACACTCAACACCTAGCTAGAATTGGTGTTTAATAAATAAATTTTAAATATACAAAAAAACACTCCACTTGTATTATTAATTGTTAAATGTAATTAATACTATTTACTTAAGTCCAGAATTAAGTCCCATGTCTATATATTGATCTGAGAGATCGTGACCGTTTGTAACATTACAGTGAAAACTACTGACCGTCCGATGTGCTTGCCGCCTCTTATTGACAAGTAGGTACTAGTTCACTGGTCGGACTCTCGGACGTCTCTTTAGCGTTGACTATTCAGATTGTTAAAAAACACATTTTGTTTTATAAACTTTTCATTTTAGGTTCTTCTTCTCTAAGTCAAGCAAGATACGAATTTTCTAAATATTTTCAAAGGATGAAGACTAATTGATTCACAGCTTTTTAGATTATGTTAATCAATTTAACTCTTGTTGGTATAAAATGTGTTATATTCCGTATATGAAACACTTTAAATGGGACAAGTCAAAACGGGCACGCACTTTAAAAAATCCCTGAAAACTTATCCTAACTAAAAATCACATACTAGTATGTCCAAAATGTCTGAAATTAATTAAAAGTTGAGATCTCCAAAATATTGAATTTATGTCCTACTAAATCAAATAAAATTATGAAATCCAGATACTTCATATCTATTAGGAGATCTTCGAGATTATAAGATGAAATAGAAATTTAATATTTATGTAATATTTTCCTATTGCTAGATAAGTAGATTTACTATTATTGAATATATAAAGAATTTGTTAGACAAATTATATTTATTGTATAAATATAAGCATAAAGACTAATGAATAAAACGAGAGAAATTATTTAACTACCAAAGTTTCCTCCAAATCTATCAATATCCAAGCAATGTAAATTTTTATCTATTAAAAAACCTTGGTTTAAAGGATTTAGTTTTTGTTTTATACCTAAAATGTTATTTAACAATACGTCTTATATGTTGTGAATTATAACTAGAATACACTTATATGTGTTTTGTAATATTTTGTAAAGTGAACAAGAAATAATAAAGAGAGAGAGGAAGGAGAAGCCAACGAGAGTGAGAGAGATTAAAACTCTTTCTTTTGATCAAAGACAAATTATGTGTTATTCTTCTTACACAACTCCTTATTTATAGTACATTACAAAACACATGAGTCACACATCCATTAGTTTTGGTAATGACAAGTGTTAAATTTATAAAGATTGTGTAACACTACATGGACAAGTGTAATGACATGTGTCTTGTGATGGAATAATCACACATGTGTTTTACAGTACCATAAACTATATATGCATAATCCTCATATCTAATATATATCCTGTAATACTGAATAGTATTCGTTATCAGAATGACAAAATCCATAAATACGAATCGGATAACAGATTTAAGTCTTCATCAAGACGAGAGTAAAGAGACTCAATTTCGCACCGCCCTTTAAATTTATTGACTTGTTGTTTGTTTTATTTAATTTAATGTGGAAGTTTTTCCGTCATAACCAGTGAGCTTCACATAAGATCTTTTTTTTTATTTCTTATTCATGGAGCCATCACGTTGTATGCATTTACTAGATGTCGATTATATATTTTTTTTAAAATTACAAACCTCATTAAAAACCTTGTCACACAAAAACCCAATGAGATAAAAAACCATGACAAGGGAAAAAGAGTATAGTAACGTAATCTCCCCCTTGAAAAGATATGTATAATCTTTTTTCATAAATCTCTTAGATGACGCATTCCAATACTGTGAATATGCTTTCTGAATGTGGTAGTCGGAAGTGCCTTTGTGAATAGATTTGTTGCATTGTCACTTGAGCGGATATGTTGGATATCAACTTCCTTCTTTTGCTCTAGTTCTTGAGTGTATGAGAAAAATCTTGGAGGTATATGCTTTATTCTGTCGCTCTTGATGTAACCTTCTTTGATTTGGGCGACACAAGCAACATTGTCTTCAAAAAATGTTGTTGGCTCTTTACTGGTGACTATTCCACTTGATTCTTGTATGTGGTTAGTCATTGATCTGAGCCATACACATTCCCTCGATGCTTTATGAAGAGCAATTATTTCTGCATGATTTGAGGAAGTGGCAACCAAAGTCTGTTTCTGTGAGCACCATGAGATTGCAGTTCCTCCAATTGTGAAAACATATCCAGTTTGGGATCGGAATTTATGTGGATCTGATAAATATCCTGCATCTGCAAAACCAACAAGACCAACCGAAGAGTTTATAGGATAGAATAATTCCAAGTCAATCGTACTTTGAAGATAACGGAGAACATGTTTTATCCCATTCCAATGTCTGCCAGTAGGGGATGAGTTGTATCTTGCAAGTAGATTCGTAGCGAATGCAATATCTGGTCTAGTGCAATTTGCAAGGTACATGAGTCCACCAATAACACTCATATAAGGTACTTCGGGACCAAGTATTTTCTCGTTATTTCCACAAGGTCTGAATGGATCATTATCGATATTTAGAGATATATTGACCATTGGAGTACTCAAAGGAGTCGCTTTGTCCATATTAAAGCGCTTTAAAACCTTTTTCGTATAATTTGATTGATGCACAAATATTTCATCTAGGAAATGTTCTATTTGGAGCCCAAGACAAAATTTAGTCTTTCCAAGATCTTTCATTTCGAACTCTTCTTTCATATGAGTTCTTGAGTTCCAATTATATTTAGATCATCAACATATACAGCAATGATCACAAATCCCGATGGAGATTTCTTTATAAAGACGCATGGGCATATTTCATTATTAACATACCCTTTCTTCAACAGGTATTCGCTTAAGCGATTATACCACATACGCCCATATTGTTTTAATCCGTAAAGTGATCGTTGTAATTTGATCGCAAAAATTTCATTAGACTTAGAGTCTAATGCCACAAGAATCTTAAATTCTTCAGGGATTTTCATGTATATATCATTTTCCAATGGTCCATACAAATATGCTGTCACTACATCCATAAGGTACATTTCTAAATTCTTTGAAGCCGTTAGACTCATTAAGTACCTGAAACAAATTGCATCCATGACTGGAGAATATGTTTCTTCATAATCAACTCCAGGTCATTGAGAAAAACCTTGTGCAACAAGTCGGGCTTTATATCGTGTAATTTCATCTTTCTCATTTCTTTTTCTCACAAATACCCACTTGCAACCAACATGTTTTACATCTTTAGATGCAGTGAAAAGAGGTCCAAAGACATTTCTTTTATTGAGGGAGAGCAACTCAAGTTGCATAGCCTTTTTCCATTTTTCCCAATCAGGCCTATGTTGGCATTCTAATACGGACCTTGGATCTGGATCATTTTTTTCATGATCGATCTCTTTAGATACAGAAAAGAGAATATTCCATTATCATCATTGATTTCATCTCTATACCATGATATTCCATTTTGGGCATAGTTAATAGAAATCTCATATTTTTCTGTATCATCCTGAGGATTTTTCTCTTTATTTGGTTCTTCTTGAACATTTTCATCTCCCATTTTCTTTTTCTTTTGGGGATTTTTATCTTTAGACCCATTGGCCTCCCCCGTTTCAATTGAACCTTAGGTTCATTTGCTTTGCTCCCATCTAATTCCTCTCTAGCAATTTCAACTCTTGATGGTGCATTTGCAGCGGGGATATATGACTTTGTCACACTTTTTGTATCTATGAACGCATCTGGTAATTGATTTGCCAAACTTTGTAAATGTACAATTTTCTGAACTTCCAGTTCATGTTGATTTGTAGGGGGATCAAGATATATCAAATATGGTGTATACCATGTAATATCTTTTGGTACTTGTTTAATTCCTCCCCCTAACGCTAGAAATTCATCTTCATTAAAATGGCAATCGGCAAAACGTGCCGTAAACATATCACCAGTTTGCGGTTCAAGATATCGTATTATACTCGGTGATGCATAACCGACATATATACCCATCTCCTTTGTGGCCCCATTTTTGTTCTTTGCGGTGGGGCTATAGGAACATAAACCACACATCCAAAAATACGGAGATATGATATGTTTGGCTCTTGGACAGATGCTAATTGTAAAGGAGAATAATTATTATATGCGCTTGCTCGTATCTGGACCAATGCCGCAGCATGCAATATAGCATGACCCCATACAGAAATTGGGAGCTTTGTTCTCAATATTAACGGTCTAGCTATGAGTTGTAGCCGTTTAATTAAAGATTCAGCCATGTCATTTTGTGTATGAACATGAGGAACCAGATGCTCAACATTGATTCCTATTGACATACAATAGTCATTGAAAGCTGGTGAAGTGAATTCACCAGCGTTATCAAGCCTGACTTTCTTTATGGCATAATCAAGGAATTGAGCTTTCAACCTGATTATTTGGGCAATGAATTTTGCGAAAGTCGTGTTTCGTGTTGTCAATAGACACACATTTGACCATCTACTAGTTGCGTCAATCATTACCATAAAATATCGAAACGGCCCGCATGAAGGGTGGATAAGTCCACATATATCACCATGTATTCTCTCTAAGAACATTGGTGATTCATTCCCAACTTTGGCTGGTGATGGCCGAATTATGAGTTTTCCTTGAGAACATGCATCACATGAAAACTCATCAGATCTAAAAATCTATTGGTTCTTTAATGGATGGCCATTAGAATTTTGCACAATCTTTCGCATCATGACTGAACCAGGATGTTTAAGTCTTTCATGCCATATCTTAAATTTACTAGTAAACTTAGAGTTTACTGTAACGTAAGATGCAAAATTATTTATTTTTGTGCAATACAATCCAGAGGATAAAATTGGCGATTCTTCCAATATCTGTTTCTCCTCAGATGTTATACAAAGATTTTCAATGTCATTCTTATTCAGAGTCTCTATATGATATCCATTTCTTCGGATATCTCTGAAACTAATCAAGTTTCTATGAGACTTAGGACAATATAATGCATCAATTTCAAATTTTTTTCCCCTTGGCATTGAAAAATTGGCTTTTCCACAACCTATAATAATCTTTGCATTACCACATATAGTGCTCACGCTTCTAGCGGAGTCTTCTATTTTGAGAGAGGAGAAATATTTTTTATCTTTAATTATTGAGTGTGTTGTAGCACTGTCGGCTAGACAAATATCTCCATCCTCAATCTCAAATTTTGACATTTTCTGAGATAAAATATGTATAAAATAAACATTAATAAAATAACATAAAGTCTTACAAAAAAAATTATTATATATTACAATAAAACTATTATCCAAAAAGACATACATTAAAAACATAAAATACATATCAAATTATGACAAAACATATTATGGCATATGGGCCTTATTCGCATGATTTTCCGTTTTCATGATCAACGAGAAAATCTGCAATGTCGAGATGAGCTTCATCATTTAAACCATGGAAGGAAGGTCCAACTTCATCAGAGATGAAGTTGGTCTCATTATCCCTTTCTTTTTTCTTCTGAGATGCTTGATACAGATCAGCTAAATGTTTTGGAATATGACAGGTCTGATACCAATGTCCTTTCATGCCACATCTGTAACAAGTACTTTCATCTTGTTTCTTCAAAACGCGACCAACATCATTCACTTGAAGATTTTTTGTTGGTTTTTCTAGCGTTGAAGTTATTAGGATAGAAACCTCTTCCTTTTCCTCTTCCACGACCACCTCCACGACCGTGACCACGACCTCGACCGCGTCCGCGTCCTCGTCCTTGACAATTATTATAACTGGATGTAGCTACATTCACTTCTGAAAGTAGAGCTGATCCAGTTGGACGGGTTTGATGATTTATCATCACGAGCTCATTATTTTGTTCAGCAACATGCAGAACTTGCATCAATTCAGAATATCGAGTATACCCTCTTTCTCGATATTGTTGCTGCATGAGTACATTTGAAGGATGAAAAGTTTGGAATGTTTTCTCGATCATATCATAATCGGAAACTTCTTCTCCGCAGAGAGCCATCCTTGAAGTGATTCCGAACAAAGCGGAATTGTACTCACTTACACTTTTGTAATCCTGAAACCTCAGGTTTAGCCATTCATGTTTGACTTTTGGTAAGATCACATACTTTTGGTGATCAAACCTATTCTTAAGAGCGATCCAGAGATCTGCAGGATTTTCTCTCGTGATGTATTCATTTTTTAAACCATCGTGGAGATGGTGACGCAAGAACATCATGGCTCTTGCTTTTTCCTCTTCTAACCCCGTTTCTGATGGATAAAGGGTTTTGAGAAGCCCATTCCCTTTCAGATAAAATTTTGCATCTAATGCCCATGTCATATAATTTTTCCCAGAGATATCAAGGGGGGCGAATTCATGCTTTGCCAAGTTTGACATGATTACTATATAAATAATAAAACAATTTGTTAAATATAAAATTTTATGAAACACTTTTGTAAAATCTTGTTTTAGCAATAAATATAAATTATAAAAAAAAAATATAAAGCTATATGATATATTTATAAATTAAAACAATCATTTTAGGAGGCATAGGCTTCCATATGATTTATTATATATAGATCTGAACATATGATCAAGGAGGCAGAGCCTACCATAATGATCAAGAATGTAGATCTAAATGATCAAGGAGGCAGAGCATGCCATTAGATCAAGAAATATGTATAGTATTTTACTCTATAAATAATACATATAGTAATATGCATATAAACTAATTCAATTAAATTAAATTTTAAAAAATTTAACATAACTTAAATGTTCTTCAAATTTATGACGGATCGCAAATCGCTTATGCTCAAACTTGTAATGGATCGAGAGTTTTTCGTGCTGATAACGTATTGTGAATTATAACTAGAATACACTTATATGTGTTTTGTAATATTTTGTAAAATGAACAAGAAATAATAAAGAGAGAGAGGGGAAGGAGAAGCCAACGAGAGTGAGAGAGATTAGAACTCTTTCTTTTGATAAAAGACAACTTATGTGTTATTCTTCTTACACAACTCTTTATTTATAGTACATTACAAAACACATGAGTCACACACCCATTAGTTTTGGTAATGACAAGTGTTAAATTTACAAAGATTGTGTAACACTACATGGACAACTGTAATGACATGTGTCTTGTGATGGAATAATCACACATGTGTTTTACAATACTATAAACTATATATGCATAATCCTCATATCTAATATATATCCTGTAATACTGAATAGTATTCGTTATCAGAATGACAAAATCCATAAATATGAATCGGATAACATATTTAAGTCTTCATCAAGATGAAAGTAAAGAAACTCAATTTCGCACCGCCCTTTAAATTTATTGACTTGTTGTTTGTTTTATTTAATTTAATGTGGAAGTCTTTCCGTCATTATCAGTGAGCTTCACATAAGATTTTTTTTTTTTTTCTTATTCATGGAGCCATCACGTTGTATGCAGATGTCGATTATATATTTTTTTTAAAATTACAAAAAGTTATAACAATTCCTATAGCAAACACCAATAGTACGAATCATAATTCATGGCCTTGTTTTAAAAAGACCCTAAGAAGAAAGAAAAAAATGCGGATTTGGAGTTATTGAGGTTGGTAAGCTGGACCGCATTGATCGGGGGACATGCATAATACAACATTACAACTTGTGACTTTAAAAATTAAATGAAAGTGGTACAAACAATTACTTGTGACCACACAAAATGTAAGTATCAAATTAAGTGTTTTATCTGATAGAAAGAACTTGTATAATGTTTACATTTTACAAAAACTACACGTAAAAAACATCTACGTAAGGGGATTACAAATTTTCTCATATAAAAAATATTGGAAACGATTGAAAATGATGTTATTAGTATCCGGGTGTTAGAGAAGTGAAACTTCAATTTCGGTTTTATTACAACTCAGGGATACATCAAGGAACGAAAGAGATATGGGTAAACAAATAAGATTTTGATGAGACCATGCACTCAAATGTTGTCGTAGACAAGGGTCTTAACAACTGGCTTACCCTGGTCTCAAAACTCTCTAACGCAATTACAAATCTTTTCCTTAACAAACATTTTCAGCTTAATCTTAAATAAAATGAGTGTGTGACAAATAATCTCAAATCTCTCAAAGAAACAGCATAAAGAGGCGTGGTTAAATTTTATTTCCGGGATGGTCAAAGTAAAAAAGAAAACAACTTACTCGAATTGGCTTGAAGGCTATTTCTTCTCCCCCAATAAAAAAAGAGTCTTCACTTTACCAACACCCTAAAGATATGTCGATGGAATAAGAAAAAGAGAAAAAAAAAAAAAAAATTTGCTGCTGACTCCACGTTCCCCTCAATCTCTCAGTCACCCACCCACTTTCTTCTCTCTCACTCCTACCGTTCTACGTTCCCCTCTACCTCTCAGTCACCCATCCACTTTCCTTTCTCTCTCACTCAGCCACTTCTTTTCTCTCACTATATCTTAGACAGACAGAGTCAAATGTACTGCTTAGTAAACGGAGCTGAGACTGAGATCGATGGCGATACCGGAGCTTGCAAACGATTTGGTAGATGAAATACTCTGTTGCCTTCCGGCCACATCCCTGAAACGGTTACGAGCTACTTGCAAAAGATGGAACCGTTTGTTCAAAGAAGATAGGAAATTCGCGAGTGAGCACCGGGATAAAGCCGCAAAGGAGTTTCTATTTCTCATCATGACAGAGAAGCAGAGGATTTGTCCGTTGAGCATAATCAATCTTGCACCACAACATGGAGATGATGTTACTCCTCTTCCATCTGTAGAGGTAAAAAGAGAGCTTAGCCTACCACATCCGCGTTCCAACAATATACGTCAATTCGATATGACGACCCAAGTCTTTCACTGCGACGGCTTATTGTTATGCGTCCGCGATCTCATCACCGGCCCCACCGCATGCCACTATGAAATAGTGGTTTGGAACCCGTTTACTGGTCAAACCAGGTGGATCGAAGCCGACAATCGTTGGAATCCATTCATTACATTTGTTCTCGGGTACAACAACAACAAGTCCTCCTGCAGTCAAAGAATTTTGTGCTTTGATCCTGCTGGCAAAGAAACAGAAATCTACGACCTTAACTCCTCTGATTCGTGGAGGACTCTTGATGATGATCTCACTCCACCAGGCTGGACCGCGGTGATCGCTGAAGACTTCACGTCTTTGAAGGGAAATATCTACTTTTTTGCTAAGGAGGAATCAGAACCGCAACTTGGCTTGTCATTGCTCAGATTTGATTTCTCTACTGAGAAATCATCTCTGTTTGTGCCTCTTCCCTATCAGCGTCCAAGGTGGGAAATTTTGAGACTTTCTGCTGTTAGGGACGAGAAACTTTCCGTGTTTTTACAGCCCGCTGATACATCCAAGGCTGAGATATGGGTGACAAGTAAGATTGATGATGACTCCACCAAAGCGGTGTCCTGGAACAAGGTCTTAGCATTTGATTTGAACCCTCATCTTCAAATTACTGAGCATGTAACGTTTGTGCTTGACGAGGATAAGAAAGTCGCCGTGTGTTGTGAGAGATTGATGGATTACGACGACGATCTCTGCATCGATAAGATATACATTCTCGGCCAGGATAATCAAGGCAGTGAATTTGGTTTTGATCCGCTTGTTCCATATCAGACAGGACCTCGGCCAGTTCCTCTTAATTACGTTCCAAGTTTGGTCCAAATCGAGCTACCTGCTGGAGACTAAAAACAACCTCTACAAGATGTGGTCTTGTAGTGTTTCTTGCTTGCTTTAAACACAGTTTTTTTTTAAGTATTATTATGGTCTAAACATGTCTCGTACAGCATATGTCTAACAAATAAGTGTTATGTCTTACACGAATCTACAAACAAAATAGAGACTTTTAAAAATGTTTGCAAAGTGATTTGATACAAAAGGCGGTCAGCTTCTAATGATGGAAATTATTTTACCTCTCAAGTCCATACAAATACATAAACGAGTGTTTCTAAGGATCTACAATGGTTATATATTCATTCCTCCTCCTCTTTTCATTGTGTGGAAAGGGCATGAGNCGAGGATAAGAAAGTCGCCGTGTGTTGTGAGAGATTGATGGATTACGACGACGATCTCTGCATCGATAAGATATACATTCTCGGCCAGGATAATCAAGGCAGTGAATTTGGTTTTGATCCGCTTGTTCCATATCAGACAGGACCTCGGCCAGTTCCTCTTAATTACGTTCCAAGTTTGGTCCAAATCGAGCTACCTGCTGGAGACTAAAAACAACCTCTACAAGATGTGGTCTTGTAGTGTTTCTTGCTTGCTTTAAACACAGTTTTTTTTTAAGTATTATTATGGTCTAAACATGTCTCGTACAGCATATGTCTAACAAATAAGTGTTATGTCTTACACGAATCTACAAACAAAATAGAGACTTTTAAAAATGTTTGCAAAGTGATTTGATACAAAAGGCGGTCAGCTTCTAATGATGGAAATTATTTTACCTCTCAAGTCCATACAAATACATAAACGAGTGTTTCTAAGGATCTACAATGGTTATATATTCATTCCTCCTCCTCTTTTCATTGTGTGGAAAGGGCATGAGTTCTCCAAAAACAGAGTACTTTGAGGTAAGAGAATGCACCAAATAATGTGAAGGGATAACATATGTAAAGAGAGATTAGAGTAAATTGATTTCCATAAGCTAGTCTTTCAATGGTCTCTCTAGCTGAAGATCTCCTGCCACATCATGAAGAAAGAGAGATGCTTTATGTGACGATTGCTTCCATTCACCTCTTAACCTGTACTACTAAGCCGAGCTGGTATGTTGCAAATATATTAATTGGTCTTTTCTCTATATCTTACAAGTTACAAACACACCGCTAAATCTTGCAAATATTGGACCAAAAACACAACCCACAAACTATTTAAAACTTTTGGGGCATCCAAAAGTTACGCAAATGTAGAATGTAAATTGAAAAGAGATCCATAGATTTACTGCAGGGAAGGCGCCATTAGATTTTGACCAGCACTGCATCTTCATCTCATTTCAAATTATGTACGTCAGCATAACAATCTAACAGCCAACCACAACGTTGGGGGTGATTCACATGGTAAAGCATGTGCCATTGTAGCTTTAAGAGCGGGTGCCTGCACCTACGGAATCTGAATGTTTTCTGATGCAATTTCTGTATGTCTGCTGCCACAGTTACCCCCAACCTATAATCTTATCTATGCCTTTTCCTTCAACAGTCCATTTTCATCAGTTTCCTCAAGCAAACTGCATAAAGAGGGTTTTCAATTATAAAATTAAGAACTCGAGAACAGATTGTTTTTGTCAGTACTCTTTTATATTCATCGTCGGTAAAGAATTTGTTGTTGTGCTCATTACGTACCTGTCAGAAACCTGCAGATTCAGTACACACACCTTTACTTTGTGATCAAGAGAGCATTAAAGTAGTTGAAACAAGTGAAATAGAACCTTCAAAGCCACTTCCAAACACAAAAGCCTTTTGGTTGCAGGCAATGATGCATACATGCGTTTGTCAGCTCAGTCTAGAGTACCCAAGTACCCTGCATATATGTTTCTTAGTAATCAATAATCAATCATGTACAAATTGAAACAGATGATTTCAGTGGTAAAGTGGGACAACACACGAGGAGAATGAAGGTAATAACACCACCAAAAGAAGTTCCCCTTTAGTTCCCCAAAGATGATAGCTGCATTTTTTAAAAGGAGATCCACACCTACTCCATAGTCAAACAAATTCTCATGGTCTACTAGATGCCCTGGAATACTATACAACCTGGTGGACTCGGGAGACATAATCAAGAATCTGGATTTCCAAACAGGTACAATATATAACAATAACGAGTTGTGCCAGTCAAGTCATTACCTGAACTGATCGGACTCTGTGCTTTCATGTGAGAAGTTGCGTCAGTATGTGAAGGCCTGCCAATATGCAACAATGTTGCAATCTTCTAGGATGGTTATAGGCGGTACGGTTTACTTGGTTCAGATCTCTTGACAAGTAGTGACAAACAACGATCCAAATGTTAATTTCGATTCATTTCTTGTCCTCAATCGGCAAAATCCTTGCAAGTTTTTCAGGATTGTAGGTTTCTGTATATAACGGAACTAAACAGTTAGCTTTTTTTTTGTGATAATCCATAATTATCTCCCACTAATTATCCTCTCAAGGAATCCTCAAAAAGAATTTTAAAAGTTTAAACCTGGATTTTAGCATATCTAGTGGCGTAAATCCCTTCAAACCGTTACTTATTTAGAGCCTCTAAAAATACTGACGTGGCGCATAGTGCTCACTTGGAACACTCTCCAGATGACACGTGGCTCACTTACTCACTGGAAGTCTGGAACTTTATAAAAAGCCACACTCCTCTTCCCTTTCTACACTTCTCTCCTCTTCCACATCATCTCCCAAAACTATGAATCTCAGTTTTGTTGTCATTTTGTTTTACTTTCAGTAATACTTTTTTTCTTTTTTTTTTTTGGGTTCATGTTGTATGATTCGTTTACTTTTTTAATTTAATCAAATAGAAAACAAAACATTACTACTTGTTTAATTTTTGTTTTGTGTTTTTTTTTTTTTTGATCATTTATAGTAATTTTGTTATTTATTAAATGAGCTCAACGTTCAATGGCCACCACACTCATCATCACCAGCCAAAGAGAGAACCAAATGAAAACGGAATCTTATACCCTCCTTCACCGTCACTGTCACCGCCGACGTTAAAAGTCAACAAAGACTCTCACGTTATTAAAAAACAACCATCTCCGTCTTCTTCCTCCTCCGTGGCCGCCGCAAAACATCGTCACCCGGTGATCATCTACACACACACACCCAAAATCATACACACGAATCCTAAAGATTTCATGGCTCTTGTCCAAAAACTCACCGGAATGTCCCCTTCGGACGAAGATCCCGGCGGTAACGCGACGACGGATCGCGGCGGTAAATCAATCAACCAGAGCCAGAGCGTGTCTGATCTCGCCGTCGACAGAAAAAACAATCGGAATCGCGGCGGCGGTGGTATTGGACATAACAATTACCATAGAAACTATTCCGGCACCGGAAAGGGTATATTTTTTAATAACGCGATGATAAGCGATGATAGTGAATCGTCGTCGGTGATAACGACCGATGAGAACGGAGGAGGAGGAGGAGGAGAACACGGACAGGTTAACTCATCGATTCCGTATTCGGCGGTGGCTATACCTCCACCGCCTCCTCATCCTCATCCTCCTCCTCCTCCGCCGCCGTCTATGTACGACGCGACGGGGTTAAATTACGGAGCTTACTTACCGACGTTTCCGATGTTCCTACCGGCGACGAATCCAGCTGATAATTTCTTATGCGGTGGTGGTATAACTAATCAAACGTTTGCGAGTATTGATGATCAGCTTTACTTGGCGAACAATATGAGAAGCTCTTTCTCTTCTTCTTCATCTTCTGGCTTCGACGGCTCGGCCGAGTTTCGCGATTTTTAAAACTAATCAATCATCATCATCGGCTTTACAATTTTGGCTAAATAATTTTTTGATTTTTTTTTTTTTTTGTTTCTCTCTTAATTGTTGGTTTGGCAAGAGACTAATAAAGATTTTGCATTAGTTTTTTTTTTTTTTTTTTTTTTTTT
>NC_025685.1:8197170-8206914 GCF_000633955.1 Camelina sativa | reverse complement strand
TTTTTTTTTTTTTTGATCATTTATAGTAATTTTGTTATTTATTAAATGAGCTCAACGTTCAATGGCCACCACACTCATCATCACCAGCCAAAGAGAGAACCAAATGAAAACGGAATCTTATACCCTCCTTCACCGTCACTGTCACCGCCGACGTTAAAAGTCAACAAAGACTCTCACGTTATTAAAAAACAACCATCTCCGTCTTCTTCCTCCTCCGTGGCCGCCGCAAAACATCGTCACCCGGTGATCATCTACACACACACACCCAAAATCATACACACGAATCCTAAAGATTTCATGGCTCTTGTCCAAAAACTCACCGGAATGTCCCCTTCGGACGAAGATCCCGGCGGTAACGCGACGACGGATCGCGGCGGTAAATCTATCAACCAGAGCCAGAGCGTGTCTGATCTCGCCGTCGACAGAAAAAACAATCGGAATCGCGGCGGCGGTACTGGACATAACAATTACCATAGAAACTATTCCGGCACCGGAAAGGGTATATTTTTTAATAACGCGATGATAAGCGATGATAGTGAATCGTCGTCGGTGATAACGACCGATGAGAACGGAGGAGGAGGAGGAGGAGAACACGGACAGGTTAACTCATCGATTCCGTATTCGGCGGTGGCTATACCTCCACCGCCTCCTCATCCTCATCCTCCTCCTCCTCCGCCGCCGTCTATGTACGACGCGACGGGGTTAAATTACGGAGCTTACTTACCGACGTTTCCGATGTTCCTACCGGCGACGAATCCAGCTGATAATTTCTTATGCGGTGGTGGTATAACTAATCAAACGTTTGCGAGTATTGATGATCAGCTTTACTTGGCGAACAATATGAGAAGCTCTTTCTCTTCTTCTTCATCTTCTGGCTTCGACGGCTCGGCCGAGTTTCGCGATTTTTAAAACTAATCAATCATCATCATCGGCTTTACAATTTTGGCTAAATAATTTTTTGATTTTTTTTTTTTTTTGTTTCTCTCTTAATTGTTGGTTTGGCAAGAGACTAATAAAGATTTTNTTTTTTTTTTTTTTTTTTTTTTTTTTAATTTTGGCTTATCCGATTTAATTTATAGTTCACAGGTTTTTTTCTTCTCTCTTCATTTTGTTTAATTTTCCCAATTTTATGTTTCATCTCTAGTTTTTTTTGGGTTGATAAGAGTTTTTATAATCAGTTTTATAAGAATTGTTAGGAAACCAATGCACGTCCCAAAATCTTATTTTATAATGTTGGATTTTGAAAGTTAGTCATTAACCGGATTTTGATACGTGTCAAGTTATCAATTGAGACTTTGAAAAGTTAATTTGAATATTAAAAAAATAGTTCACATTTTATAATAATATGTATTTATCTACATAAGAAAATTCTATTCCAAAAACAAAGGGAATATTTACCCAATGCAGCAAGGAATGTGGATTACTATAAATATGTATATTGAGACGTACAAGAAAAGAAAAAAACCAAAACTTAATTTGGGTATAATAACATGAAAACCAAAGTGACACTAGATAAAGCCCACATTATTACGCGAGCAAAAATTAATAAAAAAATATTGAGAATAATTAAGTAGTAATTTACATGTTTTTAGATTTTATCTTGTCGATTATAGGGGAGATTTTTTGGTGACTAAAGAAATAGAGTTGGTTAAGCACCAGTTTAAATATAATAGCTGTCACTTGTTTTGTTATACTGTAATTGAGTTTTTCCAACTCGATGGAGATGAAGATAACCGGAGTAAACCGGTGTTGACTAGGTGAAAAGAGATGTGGTTTTTGTTATTGCTCCCAAAATTAATGGGATTGTATATATCCCATATCCCACCTCTGTTTTTTTGTGAGTGTAGATACTTTCACTAACGGTGACACAAATACCGTTACATAATCATTGCACATGCCAATCCGGTCTTTATTATTTAATTTAATTAATTAGTTTATAAGTTCTGGAAGTTTATTAAATAGTAGATTTAATTTTAAGTTTATTAATTAGTAGATTTAATTTTATTTAAAAATCTAGCGTAATCATATTATTAATCTAATTTTCCTTTTTTAATCGTCTTCATTAAATAACCAAAATAAATCAAAGTTGGGAAAGAAATAAAGCACATGACTTGTAAACCATATAAACCTATAACTTGTTAAATTTCCTTTTGACAATTAAAAATATATATTATTATTTAGTCATTTATAATCATTTCTTCATGACAATAGAATATTACTACTGGAAAAATATTGGAGGAGAGACTATTCGACAAAATGTCTGGATCATTTGAGCTAGCAAACATCATCATTGATCTATCTTTTGATTCTTTGACCAGGCAGTTGATTAATACCATGATTACGAAACTTGGATAGCTCACTGGTACTTACACTATTCTCCTGGGGAAGGCTATTCTCATTGGATCTAAGAGTCCGGAAGAAGAAAATAGGCACCTCATTAACACCATGAAAGCGAAAATGGAAGTAATGGAGAGATGGCTGAAAATTGATGAAGTAAACATGCAGTTGTTTAATGCCATGATTACGAAACTTGAAGAAATGAGAACCAGGTCTTTGTGGATGGAAGTTGATTCTTGGGAAGAAATGGTAAACATGTTAGGGGATAAAAGACTTGACTCCATTGAATCAATGGTTCAAAAAGTGTTAATCAATGTACAAAAGAAACACAGACTTTTTAGAGATTTTGACTCTAATTTTGAATTTAAATCCTAATTTACAAACCCTAATCTCAGATGAGATTTTAGAGATTTACCTTTGAAAAACAGAAGAAAATAAAGAAATAGATGAGATTTGATTTTGACCAAAAATTCAAATCTCATCTGATTTATTTTGAATTTCTTCATTAGTTCGAAATAAATCAGTTTGTCTTGTGTTATTGCCTTTCGCTTATCTGAGGGTTAGTTTTGTGTTTTAACACTAGTATCTAACTCTTAAGTTTTTTTCTCCTCATCTTTTTAGTTTGCAAGGCTAAAGGACGATGTCATTGGACATAATGAGGTTTTTTCTTCCGTTGGTGTCAATTACGCATATTTTACATGGAAGTGCTTTAATGCTCTCAGATTAAGCACTGATTGGATCATGGTTTGAGCCAATGCTTGGGGTTTAATTTCCAGAGTTGTTTTGCTTGATCTTAGCTTTTTCTCTCACACTGTCTTTAAAAGTCACGTTTTTCCTTTCGCCAAACAGAAGGCTGTGTTAATTTAAATCCTAGTCATCTTTGATTAAGATGCAAAAGTTCTTACAAAGATATCGTTTCAAGTTTAAAGTTAGTGTCTTTATTAGTGTATATACAAGCCTTGTTGTATACTTATATGAATTTGGCATTGATGTTGTTTTAAAACTGTCTAAAACACTTTGCAAATTAGCCTGAGTTGTTATTGTAAGGTAATTATTTATTTATTTAATCTTGTCTTATAGATTTCTAAGCAATATTAGATGCTTGAGGTGCGAGTTCACCTGGCGTGAGCAATGATTATTAGACAAATTAGATTAATCCCCTTTAAATGACATTTTTCAAGTGTATGAAGAGATTGAATTGTGCTTATTATTAGTTTGCTGAGAATTTGATTGATTGATTCAAAATGTCTTTCTGAAAGTGTATTAAAAAAAGTCTCTAATCCCTTGCTCGAAATTGTAAGTCTTCGTTA
Source organism: Camelina sativa (assembly GCF_000633955.1). Classification (NCBI taxonomy): domain Eukaryota; kingdom Viridiplantae; phylum Streptophyta; class Magnoliopsida; order Brassicales; family Brassicaceae; genus Camelina; species Camelina sativa. The sequence continues at coordinate 8,203,267 of NC_025685.1, read as the reverse complement.
CAAAACATCTCACATATTGAAAAGTTGCAAAGAATTCAAGATTGGCTTCACGAGATTAATTTATAACCACAAAAAAAGAAAAAAGAAGATGAATAAATTGCATACGAATATACATTTATATAGTAAATATTTCAAGTATGTACACATATTTCCGTCTGTTCAAACTATAGGCATTTCCTCAGTTCTTCTTCTTCTTATTGTCCTTGTCGTGTTGGAGGATCACTGGCGCTGCCGGTATACTAAACCACCACTCTCTCAACCGCCTTATCAACCGTTCCGTGCTAGCTCTCCGTGGCGGCGAGTATCTTGTGAAAAACTCAACAAACACCACCGAAAGCAAGTAGCGTCCCGGAACAAAAGCAATCATCATCGCTGCTACCACAATCGCGATTGCAAACTTCTCGCTCGCCTGAAATAGCGGTTTCAAAACCTCTGTTAAAGTCAGTGTTGTGGAGAGGCGTTTGTGTTTAAAAATATAAGAGGCAAGACAGACCTGAGGGAAAAGCGAGAATAACAAAGCTCGGAACTTGAGAAGAACGATGTTTGCGTCTTGAATGTTCTGTTCCAGCTCCGAGATCCCGTTCTGGACCGCCAAAAGCTGTTCCATTGTGTTCATTGGTGGAGGAGCAGTTACTTTTAGCTCGATCATGAGCTTTTCTCTGCTGAAACATCTTGTGAGAACCATGAAGATTGCAGAGAAGAGAGACGCAAGAGAAAAAACATAAACAAGCCACCCCCTCCAAATTATGAAAGTGGAGAAGAGACAGAAAACAATAGACTTCATCGGATCATCCCAATACACCACCGACACAATCCCGTTCCCTGTTTCCATAATCGGAAGCATCAGTTCCTGCCAAAACAAAAAGAGAGAAGCAATTCAACGTTTTATAGAACGTGTTACAAATCTATCTGTCAAAAAATTTGTTCTCATTTTTTTCTTCTTTACCTTCATCACAGCTAAGTTAGTGTCAATGCCATCCATTTTGACTCCATTAATCGTCTCTTGCGCTAGGACTACTTTCTCGTAGTTCTTACGGGACTTCTTCACTGCTCTCTCTAGTGGATTCACATCTCCAACCACTACTTCACCTACCACGAGACTACTCGTCTCACTCATTCTGCTCCTAGGACTTGATCCTCCAAACACAGAACCCAGATGTGAAACCATATCTGAAGCTGAGGAATGTAATGTCCCTGGTAAATAGATTACATATACATTTAACATCAACTTCCTCGGAGATTTAATCTTGTATATCATATAAGGCACACGCTTTCAATCATCACACTCTTGGTCAAGAAAATGATAATACCATTAGGTATAAGTTATTTTGTCTAACCTGTATCTTTGGATTTATTTGATCGATGGAGATCTCTTGAAGTAGACATCTCTGCAAGTGTCTGAAGAATCAGATCCCCACCAGGAAGGTGATCGCAGAGATTGAACGGAAGAAGAGTTTCGTAACGCATTGCATTTGTCAAACTCAGTTCTTGAATAGCTTGCACACGTATAATGCCAAGGACAGCCTTTGAAAGTGCTTCGTCTCTTGCCAAACCTGTGATCTTGTACTCGTTTATGTATCTTTGAACGTATAATATTTCTCGTATAATAGTGAGCCAGTAGTCACGGCGTGTGTGGCCTTTGAGCTCTGGGAATTCCATTACCACTGGTTCTGATCTACGACAGATAGCCATTAAAAGCTGTTAACTGATCAGTCACAAAAAGGAGCATGTTTTCAGTTCATACAAGAGATTCCAGTCGATTTAGTGCGAAAAGACAGTCTTACAGAGATATAGACTTGTAAGAAACAGCCTTGTCGAAAAGCCGAGTGCCCCAAGGACCAGTTAACTCAGGTTTAACAATTTGCTTTAGATCTTCAGATAGGTCATATCGCTTTGGTTTATCATAAGACACGACTTTTAAGGCCTCAAAATATAGTGAGTGGTCTGTTAGGATCAAGCGACCTGAATAGTATCGTGGCAAAAGTGAGTATTGAGAAAATACAAACAAATACGTGGCCATGTTGATAATGAGAAAATGCAAACAATACCTGGCCATGTTGAAATTCCAACATGTTCAAGAACTGGTTGGGTAGTAACTGTCCCATCTATTTCCAGAATCTTTTCTCTTTTTGATCGAACACCAGAAAGCAAAGATGATTCTGACTGTGCCCTCATCTTCTTTATTGCTCTACAAACAAAAATAGAGACTTTTAAAAATGTCTGCAAAGTGATTAGATACAAAGGAGTCAGCTTGTAATAAGGACATAAAATTTCTTTACCTCTCAAGTCCATATAAATACTTGTCATAAACAGAGAACTGAAGCCGACCACCCGTTGATGAAGTAAGAATTCCAAACAGATTTTCACATATGATCACATCAGCTATTATAGGAACTGCTGGTGCGATCCTTGAGAAGGCTTCTAAACTCACTGTAGCATCTTCTTCTACCTATTGAAAAGGAAAAAAAAGATGATAAAGAAAAGATTCCTATAAGAATGGCAGAGGAAATGAGAAAAAGGAGCCTTACGCTGAGTAAAGCCTGGCTTGAAACAGCTGGGACTTCCCAGACAACCATCATGTCAAAGGTTAAGCGCCGAAACTTTTTATCGGCTAGATGACCAGTTACTCCAACAGAGAGTGAAAGTGCTCTAAAACAACAGTACTCTAGAAAATTCCTTGCAAATAACGAGGGCTGCTTGAGAGATTCAAATGCCTCTTGTTTGAAACTATCTCGCAGCTCGTTTGCAGGAACACCGAGTATCCTGCATCAATAGCATATCCACATAATAAATCAAGACAGATGATCAAAAAAACCTCATTCTTGCATCCAATGCTATCTAATAGTGGTACTTCTTTAATAAAAAAAAAAAATAAAAAAAAAAAAAAAACCCGAACCCCGTTCCGTAGGTACCTCTTTAGATAGAACTATCCCTAGTGAAACCTATTACTAAAGTCATCCTTCGACAAATTATACCAGCATCATATCGTCAAGACTGACTCAAGCGACATTAAACAACAAAAAAATCTAGCTTATCTATATCGAAGCCCTGTAAAATAATACTGCAAAAATGCATAATGAAATAAATGAAAAAGAGAGATGAATGAGAATGGTACTTACTTAGAACACCTGCGGACAACGACGTTAGCAACAGGAGAAAGCTCAGGAATCCAATTGGAGGAAGCAGATGGGGATCTTCCCATTTCCTCGATTTCTTCATCGAAAGAACTTTGTTTACCGAGCAACCATTTAAAAGAAGTATCTTTAACCAAACCTTCAAGCATATTCCGGGTTTTGCTCGACATACTAGAAAAAAAAAAAAACTCCTTTAGTTAGTCGTCCTTACACCTTTGAAGAAATTAGATTGATACAATTCAATGCATAGAATAACTTAATTTGCAATTAGTTAGTTGGTCGGTAGGTTTTGACACAGATCATGAACGAACAGTCCTAACATTTTTAGAATGGTTTTGGCCTACACGATCTCTATTGCTTCATTGATCATCAACTCAAAGCTAAATTGCAAACATTATTGAACAAAATAACAATACAGAGACTAAATCAAATCACCTCAAATCTGAACTCTGAAGCAACGTTGAAGTCGAAAACATCCCAAACGAATAACTCCAAAAAACAGCTGTTTATATCACGACGAGTATTTGATCAGATCAAACTTTTATTAAAAAACGAACATTTTTGCCCACAATCCATACGCCTCAATTCTCGAATTATAATTATAAAACCAATTTAGGGGTTTTAACTCTTGATTCCTCGACAATTTTGCCAATGAGCCCCTCTTGATTCTCAGATTCTGCCTTAATTTTGGGGTTTGTCGAAAAAAAGAAGAAAACACCGTAAAAAGAAGCGAAAGCACGAAGACGGAGGAGGAGGAGAGAGCGACGGGTAAAAAAACTCTGATTCGTTCTTCGTTAAGACTTAATAAGACACGGTCACTAAACACGTGATGCATAACGTGTTTTTTACACGTTATCACATTTGACGGTTCAGATTAAACCAAAAACTTCTCATTTAATCTTATCCCTACACGTGTCTTCTATTAATAGTAATCTCAATCAGGGTTTTTCAGATAACCCTTCCGCCGTTCCTATCTAAAGAGTGACTCAAAACTCAAAACCTAAATAGTACTCATTCACATATACTGGTTTCTGAGCCATTCATTTACTAGAACATTTTTCAAATTTCTCAGGAAACTTAAAGTAACGGTTTATCCAACTCGATAGTACATCCAAGACTGATATATGGGTGACGAGTAAGATTGATGACACCACCAATGCGGTGTGTTAGAGAAAGGTCTTAGCATTATTAGATTTGAGCCCTGATATTCAAAATTTCGCATGAGGTAAGTTTTTTGCTTGACGAGGAGAAGAAAGTCGCCGTGCGTTGCGAGACATGGATGGATATGGAAGACGAGACCAAGTCCATCGACAAGATATACATTCTTGGGGAGGATGATAAAGACAGTAAAGTGGATTTTGGTGTGGATACAACGTAAGGATGTTGGCCAGTTATTCTTAATTATGTTCCAAGTTTGGTTCAAATCGAGCAGACCTAATAAGGTAAAAGAAAAAGAGGTGGTAATGTATTTGACCAGCACAGACACAGTATCTTCCTCTCAATTTCAAATTATGCATTCGTTGGTCTGCATAACAAACAACCTAATAACAGAGTTAATCCTAGAACAGAGTAGCCGCTGCCATGTTTCTTTGGGCTAAATATACGATAAAGCCCATATTAATATGGGCCTATAGTATAATTATATATATACGACTGAAGAAAAACCCTTAAAATTCAAAGCCACCATGTCGATGTCGGAGCTTCCACAGGATCTGTTGGAGGAGATACTCTTTCGCGTTCCGGACATACCGTTGAGACCGTTAACATCTACGTGCAAGCAATGGAACAGTATATTCAACGACCAGAGATTCAGAAGAAAGCACTTTGACAAAGCCCCAAAACAGTCTATGGTTCTCATGTTGATGACAAAGAATTCTAGGATTTGTTCCTTGAACGTCAATCTAAACGAAACACCATCCGAAGAGGTTGGTGTTGAACTTAGTGGAGTCGGCATATATGAAGTATTTCACTGTGATGGCTTGTTGTTATACATCAATGAAGTAAACACTACTATGGAGGTTTGGAACCCGTTTATGGGTAAAACCAGGTGGATCCAACGCATAGACCGTAACAGGAGACACTACAGGTATGTTCTTGGATCCTACCAAGACAACAAATCCGGCACTACCAGCTACAAAGTACTGAGATATAGTTTTGGCAACAAACCAGTATTTGAAATCTGTGAGCTTTACTCTAATTCATGGAGGATCCTTGATGTCACTCCGAACTTGAGTTTTTATGGTCATCCCTTTAATTCCTGCGTATCTTTGAAGGGTAAGAACTACTTTTTTGCTTTTGATAAAGAAGAGAGGCAGCTCGATATGGTTAGTTTTGATTATACAACGGAGAGTTTTGGAAGTCGTATGAGTCTTCCGTACCAGTTTCCTATTGGTAGTTATTTTATTACATCTCTATCTAGTGTGAGAGACGAGAAACTTTCATTGTTACTACAACTGAGCGATACCTTAAGGAAAGAGATATGAGTAACAAATAAGATTGATGAGGCCACAACTCAAGTGTTGTTGTGGACCAAGGTCTTAACAGTGGACTTCCGTGATCTTCGCCATTGCTTTACAAGTTTTTTTTTCGACGAGGAGAATAGAAAAATCGTGTGTTGTGAGAGAGGTAGAACTGGCGACGACAATTATGGGGCCGACTGGGTTTACATTGTTGGGGAGGATTAGAAAGTCACACAACTAAGTTTTGGAGAACATTCCATTCTTTCATGTGTTCCACATTTGTTTGGTTATGTTCCAAGTTTGGTTCAAATCGAGCACCCTCAACGCAAAGACGACTAAAAGTGGTGACTACCGGACTAGACAAGCACTACGCGCGCAGCCATTTTCTTTCTTTGTGTGTTTCTCTTAGTTTGTCTTTGTCGTCGTCAAGTCCTTGGAATAATCCTTTGAGCTCTCATTACTCATATTGTATTGACAAAAGTGGTATCACTAGAAGATGTGCTT
>NC_025685.1:8187081-8196978 GCF_000633955.1 Camelina sativa | reverse complement strand
TTTTTTTTTTTTTTTTTTTTAAATGTTATTTTTAAGTTATATCATCAATTCATGTTTCTTTACATATATACTATTCTAATTCAGTGACAAGTGATACATAATTAAACATGTAGGAAGCTATCTCTTCGTGTTTGCTCTGATTTTTCTTTTTCACCGCCAATTGATTGCTTTGCAAGTTATGTCAATAACGATTATGGGTTTGTGGGCTTGTGGACATGAAACCACGGTATGGGCTTTTGCTGTGTTAAGCCCATTAGGAAGTCGGTTTTGGAATGAAGTGGTCCACGCTTGTACGAACACAGGACTCTGCATCCTGTCGAGTAGCAGACCACGACAAGCTTCAGCGTGGAGCTCAAGGGAACCTGCTACAGGGCAAAACAGGGAATTAACAGAGAGGACAAAGAGGTTTTAAAGGAGAGACAAGATAACAGAAGAGTAAGACAAGAGAGAAAGGTACTTTTTATGCAGAGTGTGTGAGAGAGGGTTTTTGGGGTTTTGGTGAGAGTTCTTCATCATCTTCAATCTTCTTCTTTTAGGGTTAATCTCTTTGCAAGAGTGAGTGATTCTCTGGTTGTACTCTGTTCTGTGTTTACAGTGGAACCTCTAGTGAGCGGTCAAGCTCACCGAGACGTACCTTGGCTGGTCTAAGCCTTGGGAACTCATAAATCCTCTGTCTCGTTTATTTCCTGCTTAAACTCACAAATATAGATCAAGTTACACAGACCAAGTAAAAGCTAAACGAAGTTACAACAAATGGTATCAGAGCTTTAGGTTGCAGCTTAAAGGGAGTCTAAGGTACGAAGTCTAAGAAAGGTGTAAACTTTGTGGGTTTTTTTTCTGAGTCATAGATCTATAGGAGTTTGTAGATCTGTGTCTCTGAGTAAGGAGTGGCGTTTATTCACAAAGTTGTCTGGTAGAAGACCTAGGTGAATATGGAACCTACTCAAGGAAGGTTTGACGTAGAAAAGTTTGATGTTGAAGGAGATTTTGCTTTGTGGAAACACAAAATCTTGGCTCAGTTAGAGATTTTGGGACTCGAATCTGCTCTGTTACCGGTCTCAGCTTTCGTAAAAACTGGAGATTCTAAGGACAACGTTGCTGAGGGAGAAGACCAAAAGCAAGCAGAGGAGCGAGTCCGAGCAGATCCTAAGTGGCTCGACAAGGATCGTAGGGTAAGAAATCTTTTAAGCCTGAGTCTACAAGATATTGTTTCTGAGAAAAGTCATGAAAGAACCTACTGGATATGGCATGTGGAACGCACTGGAATCTAAGTATCAAGTCAAGACACTTCTGCACAGATTCTATTTGAAGCAAAGGTTCTACAGCTTCAGGATAGATAGTTCGAAGAACTTGGACAAGAATCTAGATGTGTTTAACAAGTTGATATCATATTTGTCAAGTGTTCAGGTTGAGATGAGTGACGAAGATCATGCTGCAATTCTCATGAACAGCTTGCCTAAACAGTTTGAAGGCATGGTACACACTCTCAAGTACAGCAACAGAAGAAATACTATCACTAAAAAGGAAGTTATCCGGGGAGCTTACTCTATCGAGTTGGAGCTAAAGGATAAAGAAGTATACAAGCTGCAATCAGAGAGTGAAGGGTTGGTCATTCAGGCAAGAGGAAGAACAGAAAAGAAAGGTAAACAAAACAACAATCAGTCTAGACCTAAAGACAGAGAGTGTTGGATAAGTGGAGAAGAAGGACATTTTAAAAGGGATTGCCCAAAGAAGAAGCAGTCATCAAACAATAGCAAACACGAGGTTGGAGAGGCTAGTGTTGCTAAAGCTGAATGGGCAGAACCAGTAATGTTGTCAGTCTCAGTGAATGTTGCTAGAGAGGAGTGGATTCTGGATTCAGCGTGTTCATACCACCTGACATTCAGAAATGATTTGATGTTTGATGTGGAAGAGATAGATAGAGGGAGAATCCTGATGGAAAATGATTCCTACTGTGAAGTAACAGCTATTGGGAAGATAAAGATTGTTAACTATAACAATACGTCAATTGTATTAACACAAGTCAGGTATTCACCAACAGCTAGGAGAAACTTAATCTCTTTGGGACAACTAGAATCACTTGGGTGTTGGTTTCAGTCAAGAAACTTCAGAATGCAAGTATTCTATAAAGAGAGAGAGAAGTGTTGGCTGGTGATTACAAGGACACTTTTTACTTCCTAGATGGTAAACCTGAGGTGGAGCAGGCTAATGCGGCTGTCAATTCAGTAAATACAACTGACTTGTGGCACAGTTGGGCCATTTGAGTGCAAGGGGACTACAACAGTTAGTCAGAAAGGAGCTAATATGCTCAAGCACTTTTAAAGATTTTAAACAGTGCGAGTGTTGCATTCTTGGAAAAGCTCACATGAAATCATTCAACACAGGAACTCACACGTCCAAAGAACCATTGGAGTATGTCCATTCGGATCTGTGGGGGTCCCCTAATGTCACTCCAAGCTTGTCTAAATGCCAATACTACATGTCATTTGTTGATGATTTCTCAAGAAAGGTGTGGGTCTACTTTCTCAAGACTAAGGATGAGGCTTTTGAAAAGTTTGTTGAGTGGAAGACAGTCACTGAAAATCAGTGTGGAAAGAAGTTGAAAACCTTAAGGACAGACAATGGTCTTGAATACTGCAACAAGACCTTTGATGACCATTGCAAGCTTCATGGTATCTTAAGGCATAAAACATGTCCGTACAACCCTCAACAAAGTGGAGTTGCTGAGAGGCTAAACAAGACCATACTTGAGAAGGTAAGGAGTCTCTTAATCGAGACTGGATTGGGTGATTCCTTCTGGGCTGAAGCTACATCTACTGTGGTGTATGTGATAAACCGAAGACCATCTACACCACTAAATTTTGAAATTCCAGAAGAAGTGTGGTCGGGAAAAGAACCAGATTACTCACACTTGAGGAGGTTTGGATGTCTAGTCTACTACCATGTTGATCAAGGAAAGCTCAAACCTAGAGCCAAGAAAGGTGTCATCATGGGATATCCTCACGGTGTGAAATGTTACAGAATTTGGAGCCTTGAGGATAAACGGTGCATTGTCAGTCGTGACACTATCTTTTGTGAGGATATTGTCTACAAGGATATCGGGAAGCAGTCAAATGAGTTAGACAAAATATCTGACTCTAAAGGGAAAAAGAAAGTCACATTTGAGCTTTCTGAGGAAGACAATGCTGGTGAGTCAAGTGCTACAGGAGAAACTTCTGGTGAAGGTGGAGCTATGCCATTTTCTGATAAAGAAGAGGAAGAAGACTCGGAAGAAGAGTCTGACTACGAAGTTTCAAATTCGACCTCTAGATAACTACTTATTGGCAAGAGACAGGGTCAGGAGAAATGTTAAAAGGCCAAGTAGATATATTGAGGCAGATATCACTGCTTTTGCTCTAAGTTCTGCGGAACTAATTAACGATGATGAACCTAATACGTATCTAGAAACTATCAGTGGTCAGTACAAAGAGCAGTGGATAGAAGCAATGAAAGAGGAGATGGAATCTCATAAGAAGAATCACACGTGGAGGTCCATTCCAAGGTCTGAGAAACAAAGAACCATGGGCTGTAAGTGGGTATTCAAATTCAAACAAGGGATTCCAGGGGTTGAGAAGCCTAGGTTGAAAGCTAGGTTGATTGCTAAAGACTTTTCACATATTGAAGGGATTGGTTATCATGAGGTATTTTCACAAGTAGTTAAACATGTTACTATAAGGCTGTTTTTCTCAATGGTGGTTGACCGTGATATGGAATTAGAACAGTTAGATGTGAAAACTGCCTTTTTACATGGAAGGTTGGATGAGAGGATTCTTATGGAACCACCGGAGGGTTTCTCAGAAAGTGATAGTGAGGTGTGCCTATTATAGAGATCTTTGTATGGGCTAAAACAATCTCCAAGACAATGGAATTTGAGGTTTGATCAGTTTATGAAGTCACAAGGGTATTCAAGAAGCCAGTTTGATACTTTTGTGTACTTCAAGTGTTACAAGGAGGATTGTTTTGTGTATCTACTACTTTATGTAGATGATATGCTGGTGGCTGCTGAGGATATGTCATAGATTGTCAAACTAAAGACAATCCTAAGCAGTGAGTTTGAAATGAAATACCTAGGAGCAGCAAGCAGAATACTAGGCATGGACATTTCAAGGGACAAAAGCAAAGGTGTTTTAAAGTTGTCACAACAAGCTTATTTGGAAAAGGTTCTAAAAAGATTTAGAATGGAAAATTTTACGCCAGTTCAAACACCTTTCGGCTGTCAATTTAAACTATGCAGTACTAAGGATGAAGATAAAGTTGAGACCGAAGCCAGGATGAAGAACGTACCTTACTCCAATGCTGTTGGGAGTCTAATGTGCGCAATGGTGGGATCACGCCCAGATCTTGCTTATGCAGTTGGCATGATCAGTCGCTTTATGGGAGCACCTAATGAGCAACATTGGGAAGCTGTTAAATGGGTACTCAGATACATTAGAGACTCTAAAGACTTGAGTCTGACATTCAAGAAATCTGAGCAATTTAAAATAAAAGGGTACTACGATAGTGATTATGGAGTTGACCGTGATAGAAGTCGTTCGATCACAGGATACATGTTTCAAGCAGGAGGAAACACAATCAGCTGGCGCTCCGGGCTGCAATAGGTAGTAGCCATGTCATCAACAGAAGCTGAGTACATGGCTCTAGTAGAAGCAGGTAAAGAAGCGTTGTGGTTAAAGGGAATTACCAGAGAAATGGGATTTCCGCAAAAGAGTGTAGAGATCTTATGTGATTCTCAAAGTGCGATCTGCTTGGCGAAGAATAACGTGTTTCATTCGAGGACTAAGCATATGGCTATTCATCTTAACTTCATTCGAGACATGGTGGCGGATGGATTAGTGGTTGTGACAAAGATCGGGACTAAGGAGAATCCGGCTGATATTCTCACGAAATCGATACTGGTGATGAATTTTGAAGAAGCTTTGAGTCGTCTGAGGGTGCTCAGAGACTGAACTGGCTCCGGTTGAGGAGCTATTGTTCCGGCATGTAGATGTCGGAGGATTGGATCCGGCAGGTTAATGTTGGGGAAGGAGGAGAGACGGTAAAGTCTCTTAGGGCTATACCCAAACCAAAATCGAGGTGGAGAATGTCAATAACGATTATTGGTTTGTGGGCTTGTGGACATGAAACCGTGGTTTGGGCTTTTGCTGTGTTAAGCCCATTAGGAAGTCGGTTTTGGAATGAAGTGGTCCACGCTTGTACGAACACAGGACTTTGCATCCTGTCAAGTAGCAGACCGCGACAAGCTTCGGCGTGGAGCTCAACGGAACCTGCTACAGGGAAAAACAGGGAATTAACAGAGGGGACAAAGAGGTTTTAAAGGAGAGACAAGAGAACAGAAGAGTAAGACAAGAGAGAGAGTTACTTTTTACGCAAAGTGTGTGAGAGAGGGTTTTTGGGGTTTTGGTGAGAGTTCTTCATCATCTTCAATCTTCCTCTTTTAGGGTTAATCTCTTTGCAAGAGTGAGTGATTCTCTGGTTGTACTCTGTTATGTGTTTATAGTGGAATCTCTAGTGAGCAGTCAAGCTCACCGAGACGTACCTTTGCTGGTCTAAGCCTTGGGAACTCGTAAATCCTCTGTCTCGTTTATTTCCTGCTTAAACTCACAAACAATAACACAAATATAGATCAAGTTACACAGACCAAGTAAAAGCAAAAGCTAAACGAAGTTACAACAAGTTACAAGTTATACAGCTAGAAATCATCACCCTTCAAGTTCTAGTAAGTCACCGCCGCAGGATTTTGTAATTAAGGTTCGTTATTTGGACGAGTTTGTGTATAATGAAGATTGTTGTACAAGTCATTGTGATCTTTATAAGTCATCCAAAACTTTAGGTTTATTAGCCATCACGCTCTACACAAATCTTTGTTAGTGTGTCTTCAAAGCATTATACTTTTCCCTGTGAAAGTCTTCTTGGACCCGAAAAAAGAGGAACAAGGCGCAGTACAACTGTACAAAGCCCTACAAAGGGAGAGGAGGGATTGATAAGTGAGATTTTAGACCAAGTTTTGGTATCCACCACTTGGATCTATAGATAGAAGACAAAAGCGCTCTGGCATTGTGATATGTTACGGTTTTGACTCACTTTGACCCTGTTTGTTTGATAGTTTTGTAGTTGTTTGAGTCCTTTTCAGGTTATAATAAGAGGCTAGGAAGCTAAAAGCAAGGATTGGAACAGCAGGAGCAATCGGACCAGAAAGGAGTTGAATTGGAGCAGAAAGGAGTTGAATTGGAGCAGAAAAGCTGATTTTAGACCCATGAGCACATGCTCCCGATTTCCAAGCACCTGCTCCCAACTCTACGGTTTCATGACGACACGTGGCAAGCATCTAGGCGCTGATTCCCTGCCTAATTCCCCTTATTTTAGGCGATCCTTTGTGAGAGAAAGAGGGAGGAGATCGTTTTTTAATAGGGAGATTTGATTTTGGATTCTTTCCTTATTTTTCTCTACTTGTATGCTATTTAACCTAGGGTTTTTAGGAGAGAAAATATACTCTTTTCTTTTGGTTTTGGAGCGACGTTTTTGTGAGAGGGAGAGGAGAAGAGCGGCTACTTTGTGAAGCAATCTCTGAACCCTTTTTATTTTGATGCTATTGAATTTCTCATCTATGTTGGCTATTCAATTCTCTATGTCTGAGTAGTTTTCTTTGCTAGATTAGGGGGTTTTCAAAGGGGTTTCATGGGTTAGCAACAGAACACAAATAGGGCTTTATATAATTGATTGTCTTCACTATTGTTAGACTTAATGCTTAGGTTGATTTGATCACCCAATCTATGATTCTAGGTTTATCTATTCATCAAAAGTGTAATAGGTTGCTAGAAAAGACATTAGTGGGCAAATTATCCTAGACCTGCGAAAGTTGATGTGTAGGTGATTTGTGAACTTATCATTCCTGTTCTTTAATGCTTGTCTGCGATTCTGGGCTCAAACGACAGTTTAGGGTTTATGGACCGCCGAGCATGTGCTCCGGATGTCTGAGCACGTGCTCCGCGTTTCCGCACAGAATCGATCAGATAGAGTTATTGATACCACGACAGTGGATCAGTTTATATTTATGTTTGAGTTCTAGACTGGTACTTAATCTATGCCCTGAATAGTTGTTTAGTTGCTATCTCTGAAATTCCCGAGAATTACCCCTGATCTAGTGTTTTGCTTATTGCCTTTTTATACCGTTTTAATCGCGTTACTGTTACCAAACAAACCCAACTTTGAATTGTCTTAGCTTGAAATTGAACCAATAGAACCATAGAGTAAAACTTGGTCTTCGTGGGATTCGACCCCTAAGTACTACTTCTTTGCTGTGCACTTGCAGTAGGAAAATAGGGTTTAAAACTCTGTGTATCAAGTTTTTGGCGCCGTTGCCGGGGACCAAATTTTTACCTTTGGTTTTCGGCGAAATTACTAGACTAAGACCTTACTGATTTGTCTTTCTGCTTCTTCTTTGCGTGTGTTTCAGGTGCATGTCAAGAAGATCTACAAGAAGAAACAACACCGAAGAACTAGTTGCTTTGTCAGCCGCAGAGCTCTCTTTGGCAGAAAGAACAAACCGCAAGAACAGAAAGTTTCAATCCGTCAACATGGGTGACAACAGAAACAATGAGGATATGGCTGCCGAGTTGCAGCAACTTCGACAACAGTTGGGGCAGTTGCTCCGTGCTCAACACGAAAGAGCCGCGCCGCCACAACCGTCCATTGGGGACAAGGACAACCCGCATGTGTCCTACACCAACCGAGCTTCGATTGTTCCTCCCACCATCCCGAACCAAGATTTTGAGATCAAGCCACAGATGATCTCTCTAGTGAAGCAGCACCTATTTCACGGTCTCCCAGCTGAGATTCCGATGGACCACATCGAGAATTTTGAGGAGATATGTAGCACCACTGGTTCAAATGGGATACCGCCAGGCTTTCTGAAGTGCAAGCTCTTTCCCTTCTCTCTTGCGGATAGAGCTTCACGTTGGCTGAAGTCATTGCCACCTGGGTCTCTGACATCATGGGAACAGTGTAGGTCTGCGTTTCTGGACCATTTCTACACCAAGGCTAAGACCGCTGCCCTGAGGAACAAGATTTCATCGTTCCAACAGCACACTGGAGAAGCCTTCTGCGAGGCTTGGGAGAGGTACAAAGAGTACCGTAGAGAGTGTCCGCACCATGGATTCAGTGATGAACAGATTCTGGGCATTTTCTATGATGGAGTTAACTGGGACTACAGAAACGCTCTCAACTCGGCCAGCAATGGGGATTTTATGACAAAGTCTAAGGAAGGAGCATATCAGTTGATTGAGAACCTAGCTGCAAGCTCCAGCAACAAGGCTCCTGAGTATGACAGGTCCGTGAAGGTCAACAGTGTCGATACGCAAAAGATTGACGAGTTGACAGCCAAGGTGAACCTTCTTCTGAAGGGGAGCCAGAAAACTGTCCATTTTGTCGATGAGACTGGAGGCATGCCGCTAGCTCAGGAGATTTGTGATGGAGAGGATGAAACGTTGGAGGTTAATTATGTGAGTGGGCAAGGTTTTGTGCAGAACAGGGTTTCAACCCGAACTACAGAAGCCATCCGAATTTGTCCTATAGAAGCACTCACGTGGAGAACCCTCAGGATCAGGTGTATCCGCAGCAAGGAGCTCAGAATCAGATAGATTATCAGAAAACCTTCTCAAACAACTTCCAAGGCAAACAGTTTGTACCCACTCAAAACCGCTTCCAAGGGGGGAACCAGCAGGCATATACAAGCGCTCAACAAGCACTGCCTTTCACCAACCAGCAGTTGGGACCTTCATCTGCTAGCAGCTCTCAGGATGAGCTGAAAAACATGATGCAACAACTCTTGGTGAATCAACAAAAAGCTTCAGTGGAAATCAACGCTAAGGTCGATACCATGTACAATGACCTTAATGGGAAGTATGAGGCAGTAATGTCACATGTGAAGAAGCTTGATGTTCAGGTTGCACAGACTGCTGAAGCCGTGAAAAGAACTCCTGGGACTCTGCCCGGAAAAGGGGAAGCAAACCCGCGGAACGAGTATGTCAATGCGATTGAGCTAAGGGGAGGAAAGAAGTTACCCCCTAGAGAAGCACCATCCGCTAGGATTGACAAGGGCAAGGGTATTGCTGAAGAATACCTTCCTCAACATGCTGCTGAGACTCCACCGTTGAGTCAAAAAGAAGCCGAAGCATCCGGCGAGCATGTGCTCCCACCCAGCGAGCACGTGCTCCCGACTCCCGATCAGACCGTTCCTACTGAGGTACCTCCTGCACGCGTGTACACCCCTAGGGTTCCTTACCCTGTTCCTCCTAAGAAATCTCGCAAGGATTTGGAGGATGCAAAGTGCAAGGAGATGTTGAGAGAATTGACGGTAAAACTACCCCTAGCTGATGCTGTTCAGATGATACCTGCTTTGAAGAGATATGTGAAAGGGTTAGTTTCTGGGAGAGTGTCAGAGGAAGAGAACGTGATGATGGTTTCAAGAGAGTGCAGTGCTGTGCTGCAAAACAAAGTGCTAAAGAAGAGAGATGATCCAGCGCGATTTGTCTTATCCGTGAGAATCTNCTGGTAGCTTACCCCAGCCTAGACGATGAGAACCAATCAGGGGAGGAATCCGCCGAGGGAGCACCTGCTCCGGTTTCCGGAGCACATGCTCCANTTCAGGTTGCACAGACTGCTGAAGCCGTGAAAAGAACTCCTGGGACTCTCCCCGGAAAAGGGGAAGCAAACCCGCGGAACGAGTATGTCAATGCGATAGAGCTAAGGGGAGGAAAGAAGTTACCCCCTAGAGAAGCACCATCCGCTAGGCTTGACAAGGGCAAGGGTATTGCTGAAGAATACCTTCCTCAACATGCTGCTGAGACTCCACCGTTGAGT
>NC_025685.1:8183520-8185730 GCF_000633955.1 Camelina sativa | reverse complement strand
GAAGAAGAGCTACCCTTGGATGATAGCCTTCCTGAAGAACATGTTTACTCGATTGGCATCTTTGATCCCGCCGAGCACATGCTCCGCCTGGGAGCACATGCTCCGAAAACCCTGTGCAAGGCAATCGATACTAACAAACGGCTGAGTTTTCCTTGGTTTGGAGAGTATGCAAACTACCTAGCAGCAGAGAAAGAACCTACTGAGTTTGTGGGGAACAAGAAGAAGAAGTTCCTAAAAGACATAAGGCGGTATTTTTGGGATGAGCCTTACCTCTATAGGCATTGCTCGGATGGTGTTTTCAGGAGGTGTGTGACTGAGGAGGAGGTTCCTGGAGTCTTGTTTCATTGCCATAGCTCACCCTATGCTGGACACTTTGCTACTTTCAAAACCGTGTCCAAAGCTCTTCAAGCGGGTTATTGGTGGCCTACCATGTTCAGAGATGCGCAGCGGTTCGTGTCTACTTGCGACACATGTCAGAGACAAGGGAACATCAGCAGGAGGAATGAAATGCCTCAGAATTTCATCTTGGAGGTTGAGGTATTTGATGTTTGGGGAATTGACTTCATGGGACCTTTCCCGAACTCATTCGGCAATGAGTACATATTGGTGGCTGTAGATTACGTGTCCAAGTGGGTAGAAGCTTTGGCCAGCCCCAATAATGATGCAAAGACCGTGCTCAAGATGTTCAAGTCGGTTATTTTCCCACGGTTTTGTGTCCCACGGGTAGTCATTAGCGTTGGTGGATCCCATTTCATTAACAAGGTCTTTGAGAGTCTTCTCAAGAAGAATGGAGTGAGGCACAAGGTCGCCACCCCCTACCACCCACAAACAAGCGGCCAAGTTGAGATCTCTAACCGGGAGATTAAGAGCATTTTGCAAAAAACAGTGAACACAACAAGGAAGGATTGGTCTCAGAAGCTAGATGAGGCTCTATGGGCTTATAGAACCGCCTACAAAACACCCCTGGGGACTACACCGTTTCACTTGGTGTATGGTAAGGCGTGTCACCTTCCTATTGAGCTAGAGTACAAGGCTGCTTGGGCAGTGAAAATGCTGAACTTTGACACTAAGAGCGCCCATGAAAGGAGGAAGATGCAACTGCATGAGCTAGAGGAGATTAGGCACCTCGCCTATGAAAACTCAAAACTCTACAAGGAGCGTACCAAAGCCTACCATGACAAGCGGATCCTCACTAGGACCTTTGCTCCTAATGATCAAGTCTTGTTGTTCAACTCTAGGCTGAAACTGTTTCCCGGAAAGCTAAGATCACGATGGTCCGGACCCTTCACCATCAAGGAGATTAGACCATATGGGGCTGTTGTGTTGCTGGACACAAAAGGAGGAGAATTTGTGGTGAATGGACAGAGCCTGAAACCATATCTTGCCGCCTCTGAGCACGCAAGGGGTGAAACCTTCGCCCTAGGCAACCCTCCTATTGCCTAAGGAGCTTTCGAGTCAAGCTAATGACTTAAAACAAGCGATGGGTGGGAGGCAACCCACCAGGTATATATTGCTGAGTTTTTCTTTTTCTTTTTAGGATTTGTTTCTTCTTTTTTTCAGTTTCAGGAATGTTGGAAGAAGATGCGGAGCACATGCTCGCAGGACGCGAGCAACCCGATGCACATGCTCGGTGAACTGAGAAAAAAAGAAAAAAGATGTGGAGCACATGCTCGCAGGATGCGAGCAACCCGATGCACATGCTCGGCGAACTGAGAACCAAAGAAAAAGAGAAGAGCATTTGGGCCAGGTAAGTTTAATGAATTTCAGGCCCAGGCCCACCAGGCCCAGGTAACCCACCAAATCGCAAACCCTCCTCTCTTCTTCTTCTCCTTCTTCTTCTTTCTTTCTTATTTTCTAGGTCTCTCTTTGGCTTATTTTCACACCGGAGACGGTGTGAAGTAAGTACGGGGGAGGGTCACCTATGACATTTGTTTTCTTTATCTTTCTTTCTATTGAGTCAGTTTGTCATGTGAGTCGAACCAAAACTTGTGGGAATTAGGACCGAAATCTGTGATGTTTTTAACCATTTGTGAGTTTGACCGTTTTTCCTAGTGACCATTGTTGCAGAACTAAGAGTACAGAGACGAGCTAATACCTCTTCACATTCGGACCCTTCTCCTGGCCAGAAAAGCTTCATCCCATTAAGGTTTCACCGGAAAGACTTAGACTCTACTTTATTGGAACCTAACCGGATTTAAATTCTTCTCGTT
>NC_025685.1:8151776-8183049 GCF_000633955.1 Camelina sativa | reverse complement strand
GGCTCTCTTGGCGCTTGGTTTGAGTTTGTTTGAGGACAAACAAAGATCTAAGTCCGGGGGAGTTGATATGTTACGGTTTTGACTCACTTTGACCCTGTTTGTTTAATAGTTTTGTAGTTGTTTAAGTCCTTTTCAGGTTATAATAAGAGGCTAGGAAGCTAAAAGCAAGGATTGGAACAGCAGGAGCAATCGGAGCAGAAAGGAGTTGAACTGGAGCAGAAAAGCTGATTTTAGAACCAGGAGCACATGCTCCCGATTTCCGAGCACCTGCTCCCAACTCTACGGTTTCATGACGACACGTGGCAAGCATCTAGGCGCCGATTCCCTGCCTAATTCCCCTTATTTTAGGCGATCCTTTGTGAGAGAAAGAGGGAGGAGATCGTTTTTTATAATAGGGAGATTTGAATTTGGATTCTTTCCTTATTTTTCTCTACTTGTATGCTATTTAACCTAGGGTTTTTAGGGGAGAGAATATACCTTTTTCTTTTGTTTTGGAGCGACGTTTTTGTGAGAGGAAGAAGAGCGGCTACCTTGTGAGGCATTCTCTGAACCCTTTTTATTTTTATTGAATTTCTCATCTTTTGCTATGATTCATTTCTCTATGTCTGAGTAGTTTTCTTTGCTAGATTAGGGGTTTCAAAAGGGGTTTCAAGGGTTAGCAACAGAACACAAATAGGGCTTTATATAATCGATTTTCTTCACTATTGTTAGACTTAATGCTTAGGTTGATTTGATCACCCAATCTATGATTCTAGGTTTATCTATTCATCAAAAGTGTAATAGGTTGCTAGAAAAGACATTAGTGGGCAAATTATCCTAGACCTGCGAAAGTTGATGTGTAGGTGATTTGTGAACTTATCATTCCTGTTCTTTAATGCTTGTCTGCGATTCTGGGCTCAAACGACAGTTTAGGGTTTATGGACCGCCGAGCATGTGCTCCGGATGTCTGAGCACGTGCTCCGCGTTTCCGCACAGAATCGATCAGATAGAGTTATTGATACCACGACAGTGGATCAGTTTATATTTATGTTTGAGTTCTAGACTGGTACTTAATCTATGCCCTGAATAGTTGTTTAGTTGCTATCTCTGAAATTCCCGAGAATTACCCCTGATCTAGTGTTTTGCTTATTGCCTTTTTATACCGTTTTAATCGCGTTACTGTTACCAAACAAACCCAACTTTGAATTGTCTTAGCTTGAAATTGAACCAATAGAACCATAGAGTAAAACTTGGTCTTCGTGGGATTCGACTCCTAAGTACTACTTCTTTGCTGTGCACTTGCAGTAGGAAAATAAGGTTTAAAACTCTGTGTATCACATTGCCTTGGCCAAATATGCTTTTGCAACAGAGAAATTTGTATATGTGCTCGTTCCTTTCAGGGGCATGCTGATCATCTTTCCGTTGTCAGAGATGAGAAGCTTTAGGTGTTATTACAGGGTGACTCTGCATCCAAGACTGAGGTATGGGTGACAAACAAGATTGGTAAGACCAAAGAAGTGGTGTCGTGGAACAAGGTCCTAGCATTGAAGCCTAAATTTGATTAATTGGCGTGGCGTAAGTTGCTAGCTCGAAGAGGAGAATAAAGTCGTCTTGTGTTGTAAGAGTAAGAGATGGATGGACGAAGAAGACGAAGACAAGTGGAAAGACAAGGTACGTATACATTGTTGGGGAGGCTTATAAAGTCACAGTAATGGTTTCTGAAGAATCTTGTCCAACTATTCTTAATTATGTTCCAAGGTTGGTTCAAATTGAGCGGGCCGGAGGCAAAAGGAAAAGAAACAACTAAACAAACTCTACTACATGTAATCTCTTCTTTTCTTTTTACTGTTTTTCTTCATTAATTTGTCTTGGTCTTGATTATATGGTTAGTTTTGATTATACAACAGAGAGCTTTGGAAATCGTATGAGTCTTCCGTATCAGTTTCCTATTGGTTATTATAAAGATAGCTCTATCTAGTGTATTAGAGAAGAGAAACTTTCAGTGCTATTACAACTCAGAGATACATCAAGGAAAGAGATATGGGTAACAAATAAGATTGATGAGACGACCACCACTCAAGTGTTGTCGTGGAGCAAGGTCTTATCTCTGGATTACCCTGATTTTGGTATTTGCCTTATTCGAAGTTTTTTGTTCGACGAGGAGAATAGAAAAATCGTGTGTTGTGAGAGATGAATGACTTACGGCGGCCAGTACGAGGCCGACTGGGTTTACATTGTTGGGGAGGATAATAAAGTCACACAACTAGGTTTTGGAGAATATTGTTGTCGTTCTGTGTATCCACATTTGTTTGGTTATGTACCAAGTTTGGTTAAAATCGAGAACCTTCGGCGAAGTATAAAAGAGGTGACTAGAGACCAACAATATGTTTGGTCCACATTTGTTTGGTTATGTACCTACTTGCGATATGCAGCCATTTTATTTCTTTGTGTGTTTCTCTTAGTTTTTCTTGGTCTTCCTCGAAGTCCTTGGAATAACCCTTTTCGAGCTCTCATGCATATTGTATTGACAAGTGGTATCACTTGAAGAAGTGCTTTCAACATTGCTTTTTTTCAAAAACCTCCCGTTTTTAGCTTGAATGGATGAAATCTCTTTGCTAAAAAAAAAAAGATAGAAACTATGTATAAAGAAGAGAGAATTATGTTTCAATATTTACGCTTCTAATTTAATGACAAGTGATTCATAAAACATGTAAGAAGGTATCTCCCTTGTCTCTTCTCTGAGTTTTCTTTTTTCACCCCCAATTCATTGCTTTGCATGTTACAAGTTGTACAGCTAGAAATCATCACCCCCTTCAAGTTCTACAGTAAGTCAGCGTCACAAGAATTTGTAAGGTTCGTTATTTGGACACAAATTCCATTATATAAGTCATCCAACATTTTTAGGAATTTATTAGCCATTACGAACTACATATATACTATTTATTAAGTGTCGTGAAAGCGTTAATTTCCTCTGTGAAAGTCTTCTAACTGGACCGAAAAAAAAAAAGGAACCAGACGGAGTACATATACAAGCTCTATGAATGAAAGCTCACTGAAAAAGATGTCGTCTTTTAAGGTTCCCTACCACGGAGGCTTGGAGCTTGAGCATGTTTGTGTGATCTCTTAATATTTAATTCAGTCTTTGAATACGTTAATCTCTGTCTTTCCTAACTACTTGATTATTCATCTTTCTATAGATCAATTTCGGATGTGATCTATTGTCTTTGTCTAAATTACTCTCAAAGTATGAATTCAAGACGCTCAGTTTCTTCTCTTCTATGAATTTTAATATGATTCTCTGTTTAATTTAAAGTAGAAAGGCACCTTATCTGGAGGAGTCCGTGTGGAATTCCGAGTCATGCCTTGATTTTGTATTTTCGAGTGCTTAACCTGTTTTCTTCTTGATATTAATATGATTTTCCTCATTTGCTACGACACTAAAAACACATTATTTTTCGTTGGGATGTGATCTTAATGGCAACAAACAAGAGGATTCTAAAGCCTCCTAAGTCCTAAGAAACGCTTGATATCATATACTTGATATGATGTGCTGCCTCCTGCCATTGTTGGCAAGCGTATTAGTACATAATTGACGGGTCCGTCCAGATCCATACATCCGTAGAAAAACCAAATCATATTTTTGAATAACTAATTCATGAATTAAATTATTGAATCGTCACTAGCTAGTAGCTATTGCTTAAAAAAAATCAAAAACATGTAAACTTTCTTTCTAAATCTGCCGAGATTTATAAAATTTATTATTTTTTCATAATATGAATCGTGACATCGTTCAAAGTAAAAACATCAAGGAGTAGTGTGGAAAAAATAATAGCTTCAAACATTTTTTTTTGTTATTGATTCAAAATAAAATACTCGTAGGATAGAATATTGTATGTACTTCTTCCTTAAAATATTAAGAAAAAAAATTTGAAAATGATGAGTGAAAAGTCTTAAAATAATGGGTCATTTTGAAAACTACCCTCTTTTCTACTATCTTTTGAAAAATACCCTATTTTCTATTTTAATCTTTATATATAAAATGAAAATTTTGTAGATGTTTAAATTTAAGCTATATTTTGAGTAAATTAAAACTATATTCGAATTTTAGAATAGCAAAGAAATAATTTAGAAAAAATATTTATTATAGTTATATATATATATATACATATTTAACACAAAAAGTGTTAATTGATCTTATATGTTAAAAATAACAAATATCTAAATAAATTTATTATAAAGTCTATAGTTTAATATATTATATAAAGAAAAAATATTCAACAATCTAAACAAATTTTTCAACTCAACATATCACCAAATTTTGATTCAGTTTTATGATTTTCTTTTAAGAACTTGAGAAATTGTTAGAAATGCTATTTTGTAGATTACTATTTAAAAAAATACTATTTTTTGACATTTTTATTTTTTCCCTAATTGTGTTAAACTGATTTTTAGAATTTTTTTAGGTTCGCGTTCTCTATTTTATATTTAGGGTTTAGTTTTGAAGGAGTATGATTTAGTATTTGGAATATAAGATTTAGAATTTAGTCATTTTGTATATTAAAAAATGAATAACCAAAGAAAGTATTTTTGCAAAATGGTATAGAAAAACTTATAATTTAAATTAATTTATATGTTTTTAATAAGAATGGATCATCAAAATCTATACCATGATGATAACACATGACTTAACATCAGTAGATTTTTTTATTCATTATTACTTTTCAAAATATTTAGGATCATAAGATCTTTAAAATTGATAGTTGTATAACAACTTTGTAAAACATAAACATTTAATCATCACCAATAAATTAATTTGATATATAAAATATAGTTTTTTTACTTTTTTTGGTTAATTATTATTCTTTAAGTAAGGTTATCTTTATTTATTTTATATATTTAAAATAATTTTTAAAGGATAATAAAAGGGATATTTAAAAAAAAAAAGTAAACAAAAAGAGTGTAGTTTTCCAATTTTACTCTAAAACATCCTAAGATAATAATTAATAAGATTAGAGTTGCTGCCATGTTTATTAAGACCAAACAAAGGATAAAGCCCATAATAAAACAAGTTGATATATAAAATATAGTTTTTCACCTTTTTGGTTGATTATTATTCTTTAAGTAAGGTTATCTTTTAATTTTATATATAGAAAATAAATTTTAAAGGATAATAAAAGGGATACTTTTTATTAAAAAAAAGATAAACAAAAATAGTGTAGTTTTCCAATTTTACTCTAAAACATCCTATATAACTTATACCTTTAATGAGACATATAAAAACCAGTCAAAAACTCAAAAGCCACCGGCGCTTCTACGACAATGTCGATGTCGGAGCTTCCACAGGATCTGTTGGAGGAGATACTCAGTCGCGTTCCG
Organism: Camelina sativa; assembly: GCF_000633955.1. Taxonomy (NCBI): domain Eukaryota; kingdom Viridiplantae; phylum Streptophyta; class Magnoliopsida; order Brassicales; family Brassicaceae; genus Camelina; species Camelina sativa. The sequence goes on along the minus strand of NC_025685.1, from coordinate 8,177,694 downwards.
GCCATATCGTTGAAACCGTTAAGATCTACGTGCAAGCAATGGAACAGTATATTCAACGACGAGAGATTCAGAAGAAAGCACTTTGACAAAGCCCCAAAACAGTCTATGGTTCTCATGTTGACAAAGAATTGTAGGATTCGTTCCTTGAACGTCAATCTAAACGAAACACCATCCGTAGAGGTTGGGGTTGAACTTAGCGGAGTCAGCATATCTAACGTATTTCACTGTGATGGCTTGTTGTTATACACCAACAAAGCAGAGACATTTATGGTGGTTTGGAACCCGTTTATGGGTAAAACCAGGTGGATCCAACACATAGATCGTGACAAGAGATACCGCTACAATTATGTTCTTGGATCCTACCAAGACAATAAATCCGGCAATACCAGCTACAAAGTACTGAGATATTGTGGTGGCCAGCAACCCGTATGTGAAATCTGTGAGCTTTACTCTAATTCATGGAGGATCCTTGATGTCACTCCGGACTTGATTTTTTATGGTTATCACTTGAATTCCTGCGTATCTTTGAAGCGTACGTAAGACCTACTCTTTTGCTTTTGATGAAGAAGAGAGGCAGCTCGATATGGTTAGTTTTGATTTTACAACGGAGAGTTTTGGAAGTCGTATGAGTCTTCCTTACCAGTTTCCTATTCATTATTATCGACTGCTAGCTCTATCTGGTGTTAGAGAAGAGAAACTTTCAGTGTTATTACAACTCATAGATACATCAAGGCAAGAGATATGGGTAACGAATAAAATTGATGAGACGACCTCCACTCAAGTATTGTGAGAGACGTATAACTCTGGATTACCCTGATCTTGGCCATTTGCCTACACTAAGTTTTTTGTTCGACGAGGAGAATAGAAAAGTCGAGTGTTGTGAGAGACGTATAACTGGCGACTCTAATTACGAGACCAACTGGCTTTACATTGTTGGGGAGGATAATAAAGTCACACAACTAAGTTTTGGAAAACTTTCCTTTCTTTCATGTATTCCACATTTTTTTGGTTATGTTCCAAGTCTGGTTGAAATTTTCAGCAAGAACTCAACAGCTCCGGCTTCCTCTGTCAAGATCTCAACAGCTTCGACTTCTCTTGTCAAGATCACAAACGAATCTGATCAGAAGTGGGATCGAGTAAACAAGACAGTGAAGAAAGAAGATGAAGAGATTGTCTCACGGGTTGATGTGATTAAAACGGTAATGGGCTCTACCTCAAACAAGCCCATTACTGTCAAGTCCAATAAGCTTCCCTCAGCCCAATACAATAGAGAAAAGCCTACGACTATTCAAGCTTCTCCAAGCTTCCAACGGTCATCTCCACCTGCACAAATAGACGTAAATAGAGTCAACAAAGCAAAGAGCACAATTGACTGTACGGAGCCAATACAACTGAAGAACATATTTGATTGTCTGGACTCATGTGATGAGTGAGCTGTCTCATGGCAAAAACCCTAATATTGTAAAGTCTATATAAAGACAAGTGATGTAACCTAATCATTTTAAGGAAATAAAGAGTGAAATGTTTCTTACCTAAATAACCGTTGAGCTCATTCTTTATGGTATAAGAGCCATGGATCAAGCTATCCAACTTTATTTTCCTCCTGCTCTTCACATCTCAAATTGCGTCACTGTGCAACTAACCGAGAAAAACTTTCTCCTTTGGAAAACTCAGTTTGAGTCTTTTCTTTCTGGCCAAAATCTTCTCGGCTTCGTCAATGGTGCGTTTGTTCAACCGCTAGCGTCTATACCAGTTCCTGCTATCGACGACCAAGTAGGTTATGTCCAAAATCCTGACTTCCTGTCGTGGCATAGAGCATATCAAGTTGTTTGAGCCTGGCTTCTTGGATCTCTCTCCCAAGATATTCGTCGTGATGTTGTTCACACACCGCTACTGCTAGAGATCTCTGGTCAGCTCTGGCTCAACATTTCAACAATGTATCAGCTTCCTGACTCTTTGAACTGCAACATAAGCTTCAAACTATTCGAAAAGTTAGATAAATCGATGGATGATTATCTTAGAGAGATAAAAAGAGTTTGCGAAAAACTTGCCTCAATAGGTAGTCCGGTTAGTGAATAGATGAAGATATTTTCTACTCTAAAAGGTTTAGGTAGAGAATATGAGCCTATCAAAACCTCGGTGGAAGGATATATGGATACTCAACCTTCTTTGACTTTGGATGTTGTGGTCCCAAGACTTACCAGTTACTCTGACCGTCTTGCAAACTACAATAGTGGTTCAGAGATCTCTCCACACATGGCGTTCAACACAATCGCTCCGGCTTCCTCTGGGTACTACAACAACAACAACAGAGGAAGAGGTAACTCAAGGAATGGTGGTAATCGTGGTAGAAACAACTTTACAACAAAAGGTCGTGGGTTTCATCAGCAGATCTCTCAAGAAGTGAGTGAACTTACCAAAGTAATCTGTCAAATTTGCGGTAAACCAGGTCATCCTGCCTCAAAGTGTTGGCACAAGTTTGATAACAGCTACCAGTTTGATAATGTTCCTCAAGCGCTCGCTGCTCTTCGGATCACTGATGTCACTGATCAGAATGGAAGTGAATGGGTGTCTAAATACTGGTGCAACTTCTCGCGTGACCAACTCTCCGCATGAAGGTAATGAAGCAGTCTTGATGGGGGATGACAGTTTTCTACCAATCACTCACACCGGTTTTGCAAGTCTCCCCTCAACCTCTGGTAACTTACCTCTTAATGATGTGCTTGTTTGTCCTGGCATTGCTAAATCTTTGTTATATGCATCAAAGCTTACTACCGATTATCCTTGTGGCTTTCAATTTGATTGTGATGATGTTCGTATCTATGATAAGGCAACAAGGCGGTTGTTAACAAAGGTAGACACTGTAATGGACTTTATACACTGGGACAATTACGTGGTGGAGCTCCTTTTCAAGCCAATTTCTCGTCAAGACAACAAACAGCTACCGGTGATATTTGGCATAAGCGATTGGGACATCCACATGCACAAGTTCTCCAGCAACTATCTGCAATAAAAGCTACCGTTATCAACAATAAAAGTACTACCAATATCTGTGAAGTTTGTCAACTTGGGAAGAGTGCTAAATTACCCTGCAACGAATTCATTGTGATCTATGGGGTCCTTCACCAATAATGTCAGTTCAAGGTTTCAAATCTTATGTGATCTTTATTGATAACTATTCAAGATTTTGCTAGTTCTATCCCCTCAAGCTCAAGTCTGATTTTCTGCAAATATTTTATGGGTTTCAAGCACTTGTGGAAAATCTATATCAATGCAAGATCGGTACATTTCAGTGTGATGGTGGTGGTGAGTTCATCAGTAAGCAGTTTAGGCCTCATTTGCAGGCAAGTGGAATCCAACAGCTCATATCCTGTCCACACACTGTCCACTAAAGGAATGGAAGAAATATCTGAGTGTACGACATGCTTCGATCCTGCTTCTATTGGCAACAGCTTTTCTCCTTCTCCTATCAGGACATATACTCCTCTATAAGACCTCGCTAGCTCCGGACCATTAGTGGCTCACACTCCTCCAGTGACTCCAACTCACACTCCTCCAGTGACTCCAACTCCATCTGTAACACCTGCGATCCCTTTAGAAACCAACACACCAATTCAAACTCATTTATCTACCCCAAGTACTCATGAAATACAAGACTCACCAACCAAGGCCATCTCTACCTCATATTACTTTTCAGGTTCAAGTACTCCAATCCAAGAATCAAGTGAATCCTCGGCTTCCTCTATGTCATCCGTTCAGGCTCCTCAGGTCTATGCAAAATCATCACAAGCAGAATCTGTCAAACAACTTCAACCTACTCACAAAATGACAACGAGATTAAAAGATGGGAAATCCGAGATATGCTTTATTATCTCATAAAGTGTACTATCCAGAACCAAAAACTATAGCTGAAGCTCTTAAACATCCTCGTTGGAATGGAGCCATGCGCAAAGAAATGGGAAACTGTAAAGCAGCATATACTTGGTCTTTGACACCTCTTGCATCATACATGAATGTGTTAGGAAGTAATTGGGTTTTTAGAATGAAAAGAAATGCTGATGGATCACTACAGAAACTCAAAGCTCGATTGGTTGCTAAAGGTTTTAATCAAGAAGAGAGAATTGATTACCTGGAAACATATAATCATGTGATTCGCACAGCAACTGTCAGGGCAAGCTTGGATATGGCCACCAAAATGGGTTGGGATATAAATCAAATGGATGTTGAACACGCCTTCTTACATGGAGACCTTACAGAAACAGTGTATATGAAACAACCAGCTGGTTTTGTCGATCCTGAAAAGCCATACTATGTGTGTCGACTGCACAAATCACTCTATGGGTTAAAAAAGCCCCGCAAGCTTGGTATGATAAATTCAGCAACTATTTATTGGAGTGTGGATTTACCTATAGCATACCAGATCCATCACTCTTCGTCTACAAACAACATGGAGCAGTCATTGTGCTTTTGCTCTACGTGGACAACATGCTTATCACAGGAAACAGCTCCACGGCCATGACATCCTTCCTAGACTCTCTCAATACTTAGTTCTGCATAAAAGATCTGGGTCAAATGCATTACTTTCTTGGAATCCAGGCTCACTTCCACCCTTCAGGTCTTTACCTGTCCCAGCAGAAATACGCATAAGACTTGTTGATTGTTGCAGCTATGAGTGAGTGTTCCCTCGTTGCAACACCTTTGCCTGAACAACTAGAAAACACGAGAGCTAAGAACAAGGAACCATTCTCAAATCCAACATACTTTCGAAGTTTAGCTGAAAAGTTGCAATACCTGTCTCTTACAAGACCAGACATTCAATTTGCGGTGAACTTCGTGTGTCAGAAAATGCATGCTCCGACTTTTGCTGATTTCCATCTTCTCAAACGGATCCTCCGCTACATCAAATGTACAATTACAATGGGATTTAACTTCAACAAGAGTTTACAGTGATAGTGATTATGGTGGTTGTGCGGAAACAAGTAGATCAACAGGCTGATACTGTACTTACCTTGGTACCAATTTGATCTCTTGGGCGTCTCAGAAACAAGACTTTGTTGCTCGAAGCTCCACCGAAGCCGAGTATAAAGCGATGTCAGACGCAGCAGCCGAGATCTCTTGGATTTGCAACATCCTTATAGAACTCGGGATCCCTCAATATCAACCACCAGAACTGTACTGCGACAATCTATCTGCTGTCTACCTCACAGCAAATCTTGCGTTTCACAAGAAAAGTAAACACTTTGCGAATCACTATCATTATGTAAGGAAGAAGGTTGCTCTTGGAACAGTTCTGATAAAACACATACCTGGTCATGAGCAAATTGCTGACATCTTCACGAAGTCGTTTCCGGTAAGACCTTTCACTGACCTCCAGTACAAACTCGGTGTGGTCCTTCCTCCCACATAGAGTTTGCGGGGGAGTATCAGCAAGAACTTAACAGCTCTGGTTTCTTCTATCAAGATCTCAAAAGCTTCGGCTTCTCCTGTCAAGATCACAAACGAATCTGATCAGAAGTGGGATCGATTAAACAAGACAGTGAAGAAAGAAGACGAAGAGATTCATGTGTGTCTTTGAAAGGTAAGACTTACTGGGTTGCTTTTGATGAAAAAGAGAAGCAGTACTATATAGTTAGTTTTGATTATACAACAGAGATATTTAAAAGTCGTATGAGTCTTCCGTATCAGTTTCCTATTGGTTATTATCCATTTATAGCTATATCTAGTGTTAGAGAAGAGAAACTTTCAATGCTATTACAACTCAATGATAGGAAAGAGATATGGGTAACAGATAAGATTGATGAGACCACCACTTAAGTGTTGTCGTGGAGCAAGTTCTTAACAGTGGACAACCCTGATCTTGTGTTGTGAGAGCCGACCATTGCCTTCCAATAAGTTTTTTGTTTGACGAGGAGAACAGAAAAATCGTGTGTTGTGAGAGCCGACCTGTGAATGAGGACGGCTATGAATACGTGGCCGACTGGGTTTACATTGTTGGGGAGAATAATAAAGTCACACAACTAGGTTTTGGAGAAAGAAGATTTATTTGATCTGCAGAGACCACATTTATTTGGTTATGTTTCAAATCGAGCACCCTCGGCGCAAAAAGTAAAAGATGCGATGCAGCCATTTTTTTTTTTTTTTCGTCATGTCCTTTCGAATAATCCTTTGAGCTCTCATATTTGTATTTAAAAGTGATATCATTACAAATGCTTTAACATTGTTTATAGAAAGAAAAAAAATTATGGTCAAATAATGTGTTTCTTTCAGATTGTGTCTAACAAGAGAGAATTATGTTTCAAAGTTTAAGCTCTTCTAAATTCAATGACAAGTGAATCATAAAACATATGTACGAAGCTATATATATATATATATATATGTCATTGCGTCTATTCTAAGTTTTCTTTTTTCATCAGCTTCATTCCTTCGCAAGTTATTGTATAATGAAGATTGCAGTACAAGTCATTGTGATCTTTATAAGTCATCCAAAACTTTAGGTTTATTAGCCATCACGCTCTACACAAATCTTTGTTAGTGTGTCTTCAAAGCGTTTTACTTTTCCCTGTGAAAGTCTTCTTGGACCCGAGAAAAGAGGAACAAGACGCAGTACAAAACTCTACAAGCGGGAGGGATTGATTTGTAAAAACTTAATTAGACCGAGTTTTGGTCCACCACTTGGATCATGTCGTCTTTAAGTTTCCCTACCGGTGAGTCTTGAAGCTTGAATACATGTGATCTGTTTCTTTCTTAACTACCTGATTATTCATCTTTTTATGGAATTTCAAATGATTCATCATGTGTTTGTCTAAATTACTCTTAAAAACACTGTTAACTACTTTTTTTGTGGTTCCAGCGTGTCTTTGAAGGGTAAGACTTACTGGTTTGATTTAAATGAAAACGAGAAGGTAGCTCGACATGGTTAGTTTTGGTTATACAACAGAGAGATTTGAAAGTCGTATGAGTCTTCCGTATCATTTTCATATACGCTGTTATCACAACTCGGAACCCTTCAAAGTGAAACTTTCAGTGTTATTACAACTCAAGAGATACCTCAAGGAAAGAGATATGGGTAACGAATAAGTTTAATGAGACCACTCAAGTGTTGTCATGAGCAAGGTCTTATCTCTGGATTACAATGATCTTCTTGGTTGTTGTTGCCTTAGGTTAAGTTTTTTTGTTGGACGAGGAGAAGAAAGAAGTTTCGTGTTGTGAGAAACGTATGCTCGACGGCTAAACTCAGGCGGCCTGCATAGACAGAGAGGATGGAATATAAAGTCACACAACTTGATTTTGGAGAATCTACCGTTCGTTCATGCTGGTCACATTTGTTTGATTACGTTCCAAGTTTGGTTCAAACCGAAGGCGACAGTAAAAGAGGCTCAATTCTAAAAACGAAAAGTAAAAGAGGTAGAGCCATGTTCTTTCTTTGTGTGTTTCTCTTTTGGTCGTCAAATCCTACGAAGGATCCGTTGAGCTTTGATATTGTATTAACAAGTGGTATCATTTTTATTTTTTTTGGTAAGGGATGAGAGACAAAGTCTCACACAATTTATTCGAAACTAGAAAATAAATACAAATCAAGTGGTATCATTAGAGATGTGCGTTAACATTGTTTTTTTGACAAGTGATTCATAAAACATGTACACAAAGCTACAAGCTCCTCTGAGTTTATTTCTTTCTCCCAATCCATTCCTTTGCGCGCAAGTTACAAGCTGCACAGCCAGAAATCGTTACCATGCACTCTTCAAGTTATATAGTAATTAAGTTCCACAATCATTACCATGTTCGTTATTTGGAGGATTATGTATAAATCCCATTCAAAAAACCTAAGGGTTTATTAGCCATCACGATCTACACAAAATCTTTTTACAAGTGTGTCGTCAAACCGTTAAATTTAGCTAGTGAGGCTTCATGTGTTTAAAACATTGAGCTTCTATGCGTTGTGATCTCTTAATATCTATATATACATTTTTGGAGTACATTTTGGGTTCTTACCCTTTAAGTTATAATTATTTAAAAAGTTATTTACAAAATGAATCCTTAAAAATTGCATAAAAAGACAATAAATAAAAATATGGAAAATCAATTTAATATACAAAATCGATTTAATGTTCATGTATAAGAATTTTATAGATAAGGAAATCAATTATGAAAATTTAACACCATTCAATCGAAAAAAACAGTTATTAGTAGGATTTTTAGAGAAAAGGAAAGCCATTATGATGATTTAATGCTATGTTTAAATCGAAATAAATTCCTTTGTTTCTAAAATTATTATACATGCAATCAAGAAAATATAGTAAATTAAAACAAATTACTAAACATACACTCCTTATTAATGGTATATTCCTAAGCTAAATACTAAATCTTCTATTTTATTCCGCAATTGTGATATTTTTTTAGATTGTCTACTTGCCCACCAAAATTTTTGACGATCACTCACACATACTATCCTCTCACACCTTATTATAGCACTATAAATACGTTTCGTGTTCAGCAGCTAAGAACACCAGATCGGAAAAGCTATATCATCCAAAAAGAAAGAAAAAATATATTTGTCTGCTTCTTTTGATTTCACATTTGTGAATTACTCTCCAAATAGACAAGTCGTTGCAAAGGTTTATGTGAAAACAAAACCTATTCTGTGTTTGTTTATGTTTGTAGATTATACCTTAGGATCAAGGTTGAGAAGAAGTTTGGTTGCTTTATTTTGTTTTCTTGCATTGAATTAATTTCATAGACTATTCTTAGTTTTTTTTGGTTAACTTTTATTTTGTTATACAATATTATATGAGTAAACAGATGAGAATTATGTCTACTCTTTTCCCTTTTTATTAAAGAAAAGTATCTTTGGGTTATGAAAGGATAAGGAAGTTTCAAAAACATTTGTTTTTTTATACCAAACCCAATTTTAAACATTTTTTATTATTATGCAATTTTTGTTGCCAAAACTCTTAGATTGCAGAGTTTATGAGAGAAACAAAAATACAATAAACCCATGAGCTAAAACAATAAAATATAGAAATATCCAAATATATAGAAAAACTGAATCTTGAATATTTGAATTAAGGAAAGTAACGGGAAATAGAGTTGAAAATGAAAAAAATCAATATTAATATTAGAAATTTAGAATATTAGACATATATTATTCGTAATATAATGCGGGTTAAATCCTAAAAATAACAATCAAAATACAACTATATGATCTTTAATACTAAACAAAAGTAATAAAACTTATAAATAAATGTAATTTAAAATTTAAGTGTTAGTTTTAATAATATTATCCCGCGGTATACCGCGGGTTAAAATCTAGTCTATATTAATATTTTTGAAGTACATTTTGGTTTATGCCCTTTAAGTTTTCTTATTTAATTTGTTTTATTTACAGCATTAACCCCTAACGATTTTCCTAAAATAACATTTCGTAGAAACTCAATTAATTGAACTATTTAAATCGACATAATTTGATACGTTTATTGCCATAAATAGCTTGACAACATCTATACATTTCGATTTTTCTAAAAACAACTCTACGCATTAAATTTTTAATCTCATAAAAATCTCCAAACCTATTTTCATAGATATTTAGAGACTGTATGATCTCTTAAATTTAAATGATATAGCCAAATTTGAGTAACGAATGATTACAATCGCAATAATTATTATAACGTTAATAAAGTTCATAAAAACGGGAACCCAACTTTAAAAACTCAAAAATCGGGTATACTATATAACTTAAGCATCAAGAAATACATTTAATATAATATATATTGCGTTAAGAAACTGAATATTATTCTGCGATAATGTTATCAACTCAAATAGAAAAACACTAAAATCTCTCCTTTATTGCTATGGATCGTAAACTCCTTGCTCATCAAGCATTTTCCATGTATAAATATCAACTTCACAAACGAAACACAACACCCACAACCAAAACCACTAATATGACGGTTTTGAAATACGGATTAAACCACTAATATGACGGTTTGTTGTTATATGGCGGGACATGTTATTAACATGAGGGTTTGAATTCACATTAGTATAAATATAAAATATTATTAATTTGGTTTTGAAACACGGGTTAAATCTTCATTTAATAATTTGGTCAATACCACTAATCCCCTATATATTAATAGAGAAGCACTCTTGAAAAAATGCTGATGTGTCGTCGCCAGAAAGCTCGAAACACATTTTAGCAAATAAACCCTATTAATTATTCCTAATTACATCTATGCCATTACAAACTTAAGCAAAAATTCATAAAATAAAATAAACTATGTGTAGTCATTTAATTTGAAACTATATTATATTTCTTTAAAAAACAACAAAATAATTTCTTTTAAAAATTTTATAATTATTCATGTTTTATTAAAATAAATTTTATACAAATTTTTTCATCGCGTTAAAATTATTATTTACATTCAAATATTTCACGGGTAAAACATATTTTTATAGAAAATAAACATAAACTTGAATAAAACAAAAAAAAAAAGGAATTATTTACAGATTTTATTTTATACAAAGAAATATCAAATCCTAGATAATAATTTTATTTGAATTGATTTATTCGCACTATGTGCGGGTTGTTACCTAGTATAAGAATATTAGACATATTAAATCAGGGTAATTTAACTAAAATTTTGTAAAACCAATTAAATCATTGGTAAAATTGTGACTTAATCCGACAATAGCTTATAAATTACATATTTATGTATTTATTTCCCTTATTATTGTTCTATTAATTGACAATCCAAAAAAAAATTATTATTTAACTAAACAAAACAAACTAAATATAAAAAACAAATAAAAATTAAAAATGTTGTTATTTTTTAAAAAAATTGTCCTGCAGTGTATCGCGAGTTGAAATCTAGTTTAATTTAATTTAGTCTTTAAAATACGTTAATCTTTTTCTTCCTTAACTAGATTATTTCATCGTGTTAATCAGTTTGCCTAAATTAATCAGTTCATTATCGTTTTTGGGAGCATTATTTGCCATTCGGATAATTTTGTTCTTAGGCCACCAATGTTGTGGATTTGCACTTTCAGTTGCTTTCCCACATGTCCACTTCCATAGGGTAAGAGCCCCATTTGACCCAAGGGCCAAAATGCCTTTTACAGAATGTGTATAAGAAGCAATTGACATGGCAAGATCAGATTATCACAAGATATATATTAATGAAGAGGAAAATTAAACCTTGCTAAAAGTAAAAAGGCAAACATAAATTTATTCTGTTTTACTTAAAAATTTTAACTAGTAAAATAGATTTAAAAATTAACGAAATGGTAACAAAGTTAAGATAGGTCGGTTTACTTCTTTCTTAGGCCAGTTTACTTACTAACTCTCTCTATATAAGATATTTTCACCCCCTTTTCCATTTGCGGTGTGAGTCCATCTCTCTGCTGAACCCTAGTTTGCAACATTTCTTTTAAGGTTCAATCGCTTTAAACCCGCTGCCTATATTTCTTCCTTTTTTATTGGTGATTTCTAGGGTTTTTTGTGCATGGTTTACTGTATGTTGTACTTTGTTTGTGTGGTTTCTATTTTTTGCATAGATCTTGTTCGATAAAAAGTTTTAGAAAGAGTTTGTGTCTTTGTGTCTAGATCTTGTTCCATAAATTGTTTTGACTTGTGCATGGTTTGTTTTGTGATTGTTTTAGAAATTTCTAGGTGCTAGTCGGGCAGTCGGTGTGGGCCTAGTGCAAAGCAAGAAAATCAGAGATTAAATGGAGATTAGTCAGGAACTAGGTTTAGGATTATTTTATTAAATTAATAATAAAATAAAAATATATGGTATTAATATATGTATAATTCTGCAAAAACAATTGACAATAATTTGATCATGTAATAGAGACAATAAAATAGGATTGATCTTTTGTATAGAATATGATATTTTTGCATAAAATATGTATATATTATATATACTCTTCTAAATTTGATTACCGAAATAATTGACAATAAACTGACCATCTAATAGACAAAACAAACAATTCAATTTCAAGGGTATGTTATAAGAGAAAAACAAAAAAAAAGTCCAAGATAATCGACAAAAATACATTAGAATGCTGCACAAGAAAAGTACATCATGAATTAGTCTTAATCTTCAAGTAATTGACATATAGTTGATAAGCTAGTACTAGGGTTTAATCTACTAATTAGTTTGTAGCGTTCAACATGTGTTTTTAGATTTTGCATACATGTTGTTTAATAAAATGTCTTACAAAGTTTGATTAAATGTTTATTTTGTTTGAGACAATAATTATTTTTAATATTACAATAACGACAAACATTTTTTTTAAAATTTGACAGGTATATTTTGTATGTACACACAAACAAATCCAGTAAAATAACAATAAGAAACAAATAGTATGTATAATACACACGGCTGTGTAACAAAATTTAAGAATTACAATACACATGGCTATGTAATTACATTACAGATTCATTTAAGCAGTGAATCAATAATTATGGTGAATCAATAATTATACCTTATTAGTATTGACCTTGTAAATGTGTAGAGTGCAGTCATCCTCAAATAACTAGAACTACAATAACTATTAAAAAAATCATTGTTAATCTCAAAATTTTGTTTTGTTTTTACATATCAAAATATATAGGATAAACATTTACTTTGAAATTCTGCATGTTAAATACGGAAAGTGCTCTACCAACAGTTGATGTTACGAATGCGTCATTCTTAGAAAGCGCTACACATGGAATGATGTTTTCAATAAGCTGATTTTCGGGAACAACATTTGATCATTATTAGTGAAATATTTTAAATAATAATTATAATATTGTAATTATGAATAAATAAAACTTATTAGTTTGTTAATCTGTATAAATTTAAATTACCAAGCGGTTAATGTGAGACATTGAGAAAACTTTTTTTTTATAAATTGAATAATATATTTTTGTTGAAAAAAATTTCAAATCACATCATAATCCACAGTTATTATATAACAAATATACTTATTGGTGGTTTTCAACAACACCTCCAGACACCACTTAAGAGAGTAAGTAAATTTTGGAATTTGGTTTGGTTTATTAGGTAGGACCAAATAGTAATTTAAATTTAGAGTTTGTTTGCGTACTAATACATTTTGGAAATTTAATTGGTAAACTAATACATTTACTATTTAAAATTGGAAAACTAGATGTTGTGTAATAGAGAATGTGTGACATAGGTTTAGATGAGAAGATTACCAAAAGGGGTATGTGTGTGGGTATGAAATAAAGTTTTTTTTTTCTTTCAATCATAATTATTCAAATAATTGTTAATATAATTCTTTTTAGAAATTTTGTTAGGTACATAAAAAATCTATATTTTTTCTTTATAATTTGATAAGAATTTTATTTCATAATTTTTATATATATTATATACATCTTATGTATCCGTACACTTTATTTAGTGTACAGATGTGTCTATACACTTTATTAAGTTTACAAACACACAATATTAAGTGGACATATGTAATTTGAACAAAACCATTGTGATACAAATATCTTAAACCTTAAAAATTAAACAAATTACACAAATTATATATGTACATTTAATAATGTGTACGGACATCTGTACACTTAATAATGTGTACGGACATCTGTACACTTAATAATGTGTACGAATACAAAATTTGTAAAAAAATATTTAAAGTTATCAAATAAAATTATCAAACAAAAAATATATCAAATTATAAAAAAAAAACAGAGATTTTTATACATTTTTAAAAATTTCAAAAATCAATTTTAGTTACCCAGCATTTTGTTTTTAAAATAGTAGGGAGCATATATTAAAAAAAAATCAAAAACTCAATGACATTATTGTAATTATAAAATATTGATAAGGGTTGAAATGTTATATAAACAGTAAAAAAACAGTAAAAAATGTGAAATTTGCTAATTATAAATAATAATTGTACTTATGTTTTTTAAAAGTGTCTATTTTTCCAAATAACTCTTAAATTTATTCGTTCGGTTAACCTATTTAATTTAGTCGCTCGATTCACCGCCGATCGCCGTAGAAAACGAAAGCCCCTTTTGGTTGTAAAATGGAGATTACAGATGAATGGGGCCGCAAAACCTGCAACTCCTCTCCCTTTGGTCCTTACTTCTCGAACCCATCAGATTCGGAGCTACTCTTCTCTTCTCCCTCTCTCTCTCCTCCGATTCTCTCTACTGTCCCTCACCTAACTCCCGCGCGTTTTCTCTCCGTCTCCGGCGTACCTCCGTCGGATTCTTCCGCAATCGTCGGCGCCTCTTTCGGTATTCCCAGTCCGCACGATGATACCGCTAGGGTTCTCTCCTACAATCGCCTCCAGTTTCTACCTTTCCCAACTAAAAATTCAGTCTTGGTGTTTTTCCCCACAGGGACTAACCTTGATCGGATTGGGTTCTTGCTGCTTTCTACCGGAGATTCCGGTGGGTTACAAGTCATGGGTTCGGACGAAGGTGGCGTCTTTGTGGCAACAGAGAGATTATTTTCTCGAATTTTGAAGATTTTGGTGCAACCGGTTAGTGTTTTTGTAGCGGATAAGTGTTCTTCTTCTGACGAATTGGGATACGTTTTGGTTTATTCGTTGTATTCGATTCACTGGTTCAGTGTCAAGTGTGACGAATCTCAAGGGAAGCCGGTTTTGAGAAACCTTGGTTGTAAGCAGTTTAAGAGGTGTATGATTGCGAGCGCTTCTTGGAGCCCTCATCTTACTGGAGAGTGTTTAGTCTTGTTAGAGAACGGAGAGGTCTTTTTGTTTGATTTGAATCAGAGTCATTGTAGACTTAGAGGTTCCAAACTGAGAGTTTCTTGGGAAGGTCATGGGAAATCAGCTGCAGTCAGTAGGAGGAATTGGTTAGGATGTGATTTTGGTTGGACTTTTGGGATTTATCTTGTTGCTCGGTCTGATGCAGTCTTTGCTATTACTAGAAGCTCTGAGGATTGTAGTGTGAGATGTTTATTGGAAGTTGAGAGTCTGAATATGGCTGGAACTGAAGAGTTTGTTGGCTTTGCAAAGGCGGGTAGTGACAGTTTTCGGTTTATTCTTGCTTCTCAGAGCTATGTATTTCTCTGTGATCCTAGATCAGGAGTGCCTTTGTTGAAATGGCAGCATGATGTTGAGAAGCCTTGCTTTATGGATGTTTATAGATTGTCCGAACTTGGAATTAGGACTGTAGATTCAAGTACTTCTTGCGTTATAATTGGCTCGTTTTGGAATGCGCAATCTCAAACGTTCTGTTATGGACCTTCTCCATCTGTTGTGAAGGATCCTTATTCCTTGTATGTATGGGAGCTTCCACACAATCTACTCTTACCTGTCGGAAAGTGTCTATGCGGAGACTGTGTCTTTAGGGAAGTGATGATGAAGGAGTCTCTTCTCGAGTGGATCGATTGGCAGAAAAAGAGTGTTCTTGTTCTCGGTTTTGGCGTTTTAAACAAGTACCTTCCACTTGAGTCATCAGATCAATCTTCCGGGTTTACTTTGATTCGGTTAACATCCTCGGGGAAGTTTGAAGCAGTCAAGTTCTGTGCTTCTCCTTCAAAAAGTTTAGAAGTAGTAGCTCACAAAGATTCAGCTTGCAAACCTGACGAGGTGAACTTACTGTACCTCCCTGATGAAGATGAATACAAATTCCCGAGACGATTTAAATATCTCGAACTCAAGTATCTCTCTGCTCACACAAAAGGGAAGCTCGCCGGGTTTATAGATTCAAAGATGAAGACAAAATCATCTGGTTTGCGGAGGAATAAATCTTTTAGCTTAAACTGCCATGAGGAGTTATGTAAGAAGTTGAAGATTTGCGGATTTGGTAGAGATAGATCTTCCTCTAGCGTAACCGCAGTCTTTGAGAATATCAATTCACCGACAAGCGTTTTCGACATTGCATTGAGAGAAACCTGGTCAAGCTTACCTACAGAGATTTTGTTGCTTGCATTCTCCAACTACTCTGAGTTTGAAGATGTTCTGGTAGACAAGAAGAAACCGTCTCTCGAGTTCTTAGCTGTTCCAGAATTCCCTCAGCTACCGCCTTTCTTGTTAAGGAAACCTTCAAGCCGGAGTAGTAAATGGTCAAAGAAGGAGCAACCCAGTGTTGAGCTCGTTGGTCCTGTTCTTCCACTTCCAGTTCTCACAACACTACATGAGTTCCGCAACGGATGTCTCAATTCAGAACAAGAGTTCTCGCCTGAAGCAGAGTTCTCTAACCGATGCAATCAAATATCCAAAGTAACCCGCGAGCTCGCAAACTCAGGTCAAGAAGATGAGACAACCATATCACTTGGCGATGACCGAGACGATGACATGTGGCTCAACAGTGATTCACAGAAGGAGAAGAAGGTGTTCATTTCTTATTGTCCGATCATAAAGACAACTGATTCAGACAGACAACAGCAAGAACTCACTACGTTTGTCTCCAGAGTGCGTCGCTGTAAAGAAGCTGACATTGATGATGGAGGAACAACAGGGCTTGAACTGTTCGATGACTTGTCTCCAGTCGAGATTTGCTTCGAAAATCGGAAAGTGAATTTCGATACGAAAGCTTTGCTTACGTCCAAGACGCTTCTCTCTCAATGGCAACAACGATCATCTTCATATCAAGAGTTTCTTTCTCAGTACCATCTCCAAAAATGAGAGATATCTCCACGACTTTTTGTTTTGTTTTTATTGTTGTTTCTTCACCCACCAATCTTGTAATTTCCAATGTTCGGTTATATTCATTTTTGAGAATTATCGTAGATTTCTCGATATATAAATAAAAAATTTCGTCAAATTACGTAATTACCATTTGAAGAGTAACAAAATTTGCATGAATTGCAACATTATCTGGCTAGAAAAATAAGAGTCACATCAGATTAAAAAAAATGTATCAACATGGATTTTGTTGCATAAATCTCACAAAATCAAACAAAGAATTCGTAAGAAGAAGAGTATGGTATCAAACTGCTCCTACTTTGGGAAGGAAAAAAACACACAGTTATTACTTCTTCTTCATCTCTTTTGTAAGTCGTAAGATGGATCCTAACCCGAAAGGAGATGGACCACCAATCACCGGAGCAATCCAAAAACTTCCTCCCCTTCCGCCGCCATTCTTTCTAGCTTGTTTTTGCAATCGGGATGGATGACTCTAGTGTACTTATTTACAACGTCAATACTTCTGAGGTAATTGATTCAATGCTTATGATCTGAATCTGTAATATAAACTCTTTCAATCTATAGGAATCTGTAATGTAAACTCTTTCAATCTATAGGAGTTAGCGGAGTTGAAGGGTCACCAGAAGCACATAACCGGTTTAGCATTCTCTACCACACTTGATATTCTGGTCTCTTCTGGTGCTGATGCTCACGTAGTTATCTGATTCTATTGAAGGTTTTGAGGATTTCATGTCAGCGTGAATTTCAGGCTCTTTACTTCTCTCTATTGCAGCTCTTTTGGACCTCTGGTGTTGCCTCTGCTGCGGCTGCTAAATCGGCCTCTGCTGGTGCCACTGCTGCTGACACTGCTGCATGGAAAAAGAAGAACTCTTTTGTCATCATATAGTCAGCAAGGAGAACAATATCATATTCATATTTTATGATATTTTAGATGTGTATCATGTATGAATATGTTATAAAATTTGATTACCAAAAATAATTGACAATAAACTGATCATGAAGACAAAACAAACAATTCAACTTCAAAAGTATGTTAGAAGGAGAAAAAATAATCCAACATAATCGACAAAAAATACACTATAATGATGTACAAATAAAGTACATCATGAATTAGTCTTAATCATCAAGTAAGTAACATATAGTTGATAAGCTAGTACTAGGGTTTAATCTACTAGTTAGTTTGTAGTGTTCATGTGTGTTTTAGATGTGCTAGGGTTTGTGTACATATGTGTTTTTAGATTTTGCATACATGTTGTTTGATCAAATATCTTACAAGGTTTGATCAAGTGTTTATTTTGTTTGAGACAATATTTACTTTTAATATTATAATTACTAGGACTCAGACCCCCCCACGATGTCGCGGGAAAATATTTTAGAAAAAAGTAAATTTAAAATATAAAATTATACATTATAAAATCATTTGAATATAACAGAATAGTTTGAATACATAAACATTAAACATAAACTGTTACTAAAAAACACAACCATCAAAATGAAAGCTTATAACAAAAAATATTATGTAGAATAGACTCAACGTTGCAAAAAACATTGTTTAAAGTATAATAAATATATAAGATATTTTATGAAGAATTATGATAAAGACCTACAATTAAAAAATCATTATAACAAAGTGATCTTAACTGAGAATATTGAACTAATGGTTGTAATGAGTAAATATAATTTTCTATTAAATAATTATAATTAAAATATATTTAATAGTGAGTGAAACTGTATCAACGGAAAATTACATTAAAATACACAACTTTAAAAAACAAAATAAAATAAATGACAATAGTTTTTAGAGAAATTTACGATAAATAGATGCAACTGTAAATTCTATATTAAGTTTATTAAATTTCTTTATTGCTATAACCATTTCTAAAATTTGATTTAGATTATAGAATAACGTTGAATATTAGATATTAATATCCAAATTATTTTGATTCAACATAAAACGGAAAATTTGTTTCAACAAAAAATGATTTGTTAGTTATTGATGAAAAGACAAATATATAAAAAGTTTAAAAGACACGACTATTTAAATAGACACACCTATTAGAACGAAAAATTGTGATAAAAATATGAATAAAAAAATTACAAATAAATACTACGAGAAATTGCAACTGTTGTTTGCATTTATTCGGATTGTTATTATAATGACAATCACAACTTTTTGTAAAACATACACTTTAATTTTTTTACAGATTTTTTTTGGGAAATTATCCAAAAGGTACGATTGAAAAAACACAACTTTTGGTGGCATTTATTCGGATTGCTGTTATATTCATCATTCCAAAAATCTTTTGTTAAATCAAGAATTAGAGTAATTTCTTGACTTTTAAAAGAATGAATGCTAGAAATTAATTTAGAAAAATTTATAAACTCGTTGAGATGGAAATTTTAGTTGATTTTGTGTCATGGCAAAAAAATGAAAACAGTTCAAACTGACAAATATATATAGAGTTCAAAAGATACGAATGTTCCAATAATCACAACTTTATAGTGAACAGTTGTAACTTTTCATAAATAACTGTTTTAATGATCCATCACGACTTTTCGAAAAATATCCAAAAAGTACGATTGAAAAAACATTTTTTGGATTGTTATTATATATAGATTTGGTAAAATGACATACTATCTTTTTGAATTTGACATGTATATTTTGTATGTATAGATAAACAAATTTTATGAAAAAAACACACAGTTATTACTTCTTCTTCTCTTTTGTAAGTCGTAAGATGGATCCTAACCCGAAAGGAGATGGACCACCGATCACCGGAGCAATCCAAAAACTTCCTCCCCTTCCGCCGCCATTCTTTCTAGCTTGTTTTTGTGGCCTGAACTGATACGAGCTGCAGCAGAGAGGTGGAGGAGAAGATGACGGATTTGTTCCTGGACGTGGGACTCCATGTCTCTGCGAGCTATGCTTGTTAATTTCCCTAAGCATTTCCCTCTTCGAGTATGTTACTGATCCTGTGGAGTTGCTTCTCGTTAACCGAGGAAACGAACATATCAGACTCTTCTTTATATCGCAGTTGAGGCTTGAGCTTCTCTTGAAGCTCCAAAACGACTTTGATGATTTCTCTGCCTCCAAAACCGAATTTACACCGCTCCCTCGACCATTAACGCTTCCCCGAGTTTCTTTCACGCTGTATTTTCTCGAGTATTCAGGCAATGGTAAAGGCGGAAGAGGAAGAGAGGAGGGTAAGGAACGAGCAGAGACGATAGGAGGGAGCTCGTATTTGTAGAGACGTTTTGGTGTGGCGGATGCAGGGGTTACGTGGAAAGGAAGGACTGGGAGGATCATACCATCCGCAAAGATCTCGTCGGCTGGTGAGGAATCTTCAGGATCAAAGTTTCTTGATATGTGGAACTCGAAATCTGAGTTTGATGAATCTAAAAGAGTAGTGTCTCTTCGAACCGGGCCTGATGGTTGTTGTTCCATAGCAGGTCCTTTATCGGATTGGCCAAGATCACCAGCAAACGAAATCCGCTGGTGGTTTGACTCCGTGCAGATCATGATGGTCCGTTTTCCTAAGGTTTTCAAAACAAATTAGTGAAACCAATTGAGAACCAGAGAAATGATGAGTAGATGATAACTAACCTTCTTGAGAAGTGATAAAAGTCAAGACACGTAATGTAGCAATTTAAAGTTGGATAAATCGTGTATGGGGGAGAGGTAAATGAAATAAGGTTTCCATGAGATTATGATGAAGGAAAGGTTTAGATGATCATGATGTTTGGAAACATTTGAAATAAACGCATTAGTCTATGAATTGGAGGTTGAAAACTTCAAATTAAAATAATGGATGTGGTGTGCCACTACTGCAGGAAACAATGGCTGAGAAAAAGAACATAATATCTAATTAGATTTCAAGGATTTGAATAAATTACATTACCTCTACTTTAGGCGCCCAGCACACAGTGTATTCTATCTTTCTTCTCTGTTTTCCACACAATTGATACTGCTCATCGACAATGGACCCTCCAACTCGCCTCACCGGCTGGTGACTGCTAACATTAGCCACATTGAAGTGTTTCAATGAGATTTCTTGTCAGGTTTGGGCACTCAAGAAGAAGAAGCTATCTGAAGATCCATTATCATCAGCGCATGATCTTCCTTGCATTATCTTGTTTCTTTATTTTTCCTACAACAGTCAAAAATGGAACATAGAATCAGTATGTAAGAACCTAAATGCAGCTAGTAACAAGTGTCCCACATCAGGTGTTCAATAAATTAAACACTCTTAGCAAGTTTGTAAAACTTGACTTACCAGAGAGAGAGAGAGAGAGAGAGAGAGAAAGCTTTATAGAAAACCTTGGAAATGGGGAAAAGTTGTGGTAAAGGGGAAGCTTGGTCTGACCCTGCAAAGTTGTCTAACAGCACATACACAGTTTCTCATCAAGTTCTTGACAAAAACAACAAGATCAGATTTTTACGCATAATCTTAGCAAGATACTAAGGTAAAGTAACTCTCTGGGGGATGCTAATAGTAAGGGGCAACAAGACAAACTAAGTCTGGGAACAAAGATGTAAGAAAGCTGCATTATTGATAACAGAAACAGCCTGGAGATTATTCCATTGCCATGGAGAGATTACAATTAGCTTTGGTAACGGAAAAAAAAAAAAAAAAAACCCCAAGTTGTCTCTTTTACAACAAGAGAAGAATATTAAAGGAAACCAAAGTAAATGGCTTCAATCACTAAAAAAACCTGAGCACATTGCTACATATTTTTTCTTCCTTCCTTTTTACAACGAAAATGACAAGAGTAGAAAAAAAGAAAAAAAAAAAACAAAGTTGATACATTTTCTTGGATAGAAAAGAAGCTGACCCGCCCAAATTGGTTTGTTTATCTATATCATGTTTCCACAGCCTCAGGAACATCGTATGAGTCTGCTGTGACTTCTTCTCCTAGCCACAATCCTGGTAAAAGATTCTACAAAACAAAAATTCTAATTCTAAGCAACAAACAAAGAAAGCATCAATGGAACGGTAGAGTGAAAAAAAAAACAAAGATGAAGCTTTACATTGATTTGCTTCTGAACCAATCTTGGTCTCTTCTTTGGTCTTCTTGGAGGTTTTTTACCAATTAAGGCAGAGAAGTCTTGTTCGATTTCTTCTCTCAACAAAGAAACAGAGAATTTGACTTTGTTGTTCAAATCTCCATCACCATGATCCTCGCTGCTACCTCTCTTCACGCCACCACCAATTTCATGTCTCCGTAGTAGAAGAGAAGAAGAAGAAGAAGAAGAGTCGATGATCCTCGCTGATTCGTCTCCAGGTTCGTTACACGCAGCTCTCCTGGTCCTCAAATTCCACGGCCGAGCTGCTGCTGTAACAGCAACAGAAACAACATCGCCGGTGCCGCTGGTGTTGTTCCTCTCATCTCCTCCAACGTTTCCCAGAACGGAGGAGAGCTGCTTAGGTTTGTTGTTGTTGCCGGCATCGTAGAGGAGATCGAGGCTGAGCTCTTCTCCACCAGCGTTGTTGGATCTAATACGATGATGAGGAGGAGAAGAAGAAGAAGGGGAAGATCGGCGGTGGTGGTGGTGAGGAGGAAGCTTGACGCAGCGGAGGGATCTTTGCTGACCCCATCGGAGATAAGGTAAGGTGAAGTTATGGAGGCGTTTGGATCTTTCCGGTAGAGGTGGAAGCTCCATTTGTGAAATTTTGAGAAATTGAGAAATTGAGAAATTGGTTTTGGTTTCTTGCCTCCGCCGTGGGAAGATGAAGATTCCTTTCTTTTTCTTCTCCTTTCCTTTGATATAAAAGTTCAAGGTTTCTTTCTTTCTTTCTTTTTTTCTTCGTTTTTTTTTTGTGTATTTTGTATTTCTCAGGAAATTATATTTCTTCTGTTCGAATTATTCGGGAGAGAGAGAGTTAGGGGACGCGATTGTAACGTTGTACTCGTGTTTTTTTTTTTTTTGTCTTTTCCCGATCCGTCTTCTCGTTACTAAATCAGCCTTCACAACTATAAAATGCGGTTATATTCAAAAAAAATTAGTCGAATTCTTCTGCCCAATCAGATAAAATTAAGGGAGTTTTTTTTTGTAAGACACAAAGTAAAAAGATTGTATTGTAGCAAAATAGAATGTAAATTAGATATCTACATTCTTCTCATCTGAACTATTTATTAATCATATATACATATGAACTATTTATTATTAACAACAACTATTCAAAATTGAATATTTTAGAATAATTTGTCTGTTTCGTTCCAACGAATATTTTACTTTACGATCGACTATTTTGAGGCTCTCTTGCTGCTTTTAACTTTTCATTACAAATTATTATGATGTATGTTGTTGCGTATAAAAATGTATTAGACATTACAAAGCTTGCTTGAGAGGATTTCGTCGTCTACGTTTTGCTTGCTTTCCGATTCGGTTAATTCTGTCAGCTTTTCGAATTTAGTTTGATTTCTAATAGTAATGATGAAAAAAACAAACTAAACCCATCTTATTAAAAGCAATGAACATACAGTATAGTAAACTGTCATTTTCTTTTAACCAACTCTGATAGATTTTCCCTCGTAAACGTTTAAAAAACTAGAAAATGTAAGAAGGAATCAAAGTTTTTACATTAAAACTGTTAACTATTTACACTCTTCAAAGAAAAAAAGTGTCAGCTTACGGAAAAACAAATATCGGATATGTGAATGTGAATGTGAAAAAAATGGTATTGGGATGTTTTAGAAACAAACGAGTTCTAGCTTTGTTCAAAAAGCCAAAATGTATGGTAACCTAAATAAGACTCTTTTCAAAATCTTAATGTCTCAGGAGACTATACAAATTAGAAAAATTCTATCAACGGGCATTTTGATTATCAAACCTTCTCCACATTGTTGTTGTGCGAAACAGAAAGTAATACCCGAATTTAAGAAGAAAATAAAAAAAGAAGAGAGTGAATCCTCTCACAGTGTTCTCAGGATGAGGTTGAGCAGTCTGGGGGAGTTGTTTCGGTCTTGATCACACGGGTATTGTAAGAACCGCAGCTGCCGCATTTATGGTACAACCAATGGAACCGTGTCGTTCCTTTGCGTTCACAGTCATTACATAGAATGTCCTGAAACATTGTGTGTATGTGTGTCATGAAATGAAATGACGAGTAAAAGATTTTTTCAAGAAGCAGCAGTTTTAGTGTTTCTCACCTGACAGCGATTTTTGTATTCTTCTGGGAGTTCTTCTGCAGCTAACAGTGCATCAAGCATACCGAAATAAACCTGTGGTGTTTGCAAAAGAAACAAAAGAGAATACAAGTTCAGTGAACAATATTTGTTGTGATGTGATTTGCATATCACGCTTTTGAAGGGCGGGAATCATCTTACCGCCATATCTCCTAATGATTTTCCACAGATTGGACATGTGTAGTGGCTGCAAGTGTAAGCCTGACAAAAAAAACGGAGTAACAGTAAGTGTATTGATTTAAGGCGATAAATCAAAACAAACGAGTTTAGTAAACAGAAAGAGAGATTTCCAAACCTGGAAGCACGCTGAGTGCATGTAGTGACCACATGGTAAGGCTCTAACTGCTTCACTCGATGTGAAAAGAAATTCGCAGCAGATGGGGCAATTTGTCTCGAGGCTCTTCTCGAGGCACTTGTGGTTTACTAATTTCATCCCTAGGCAACAGTTACATGTCATGCAATGGAAGAAATCGATTCCCAGTCCCTCCCCAACCCGACAAAGGTTGCAGAATGGACAGTGGTAAACAGCCCTGAAGGCAGATAATAGTTTCTGAAGGTTAGAAAAGCTTCTCAAGTTTGGTTTCTGACAGTGGTAAATTGATTGGTTTATGAATTCTTGGGTTTTGCTTACCTTTCATCATCGAAAAGTTTGCAAATACTGCAATAATGCTTTGCCATTGGGAATCCTTCACATGAAGGCGTTGTGCAGATGGGGCCAACGGGTTGCACCTTCAGGCACCGCATGCAGAGCATTTCCGTCACCAATTTTCTGTGAAGTGTTCCAAATATAAAATCATATCACTGAGAAAAAAAAAGAAAAAAAAGGCCTACGGAGTTTCAATCTAAGTAAGAAAGATTGGCATAAGATCTTACCTATCCATGGAATGGTCGCTTACTTTGTCATGGCAAAACCTGCAAGTAAACAACTGATCACAACAGGCAGCTCGAAGCTTGCAGTTACGCTTGTAATGCTCGCATCCATATATCTGCTTCTCAGGATCTCGAAAAGACGGGGAACATCCAAGTTCAACATCCCCATTTGATGCAGTCTCTGTTTCCTTAGGTAATTTTTGCTGAGCCGCAATCCATCGACTGATAAAAGCACCAACAGAAAATTTAAAATAAATGTTAGTCTAGAACAAACAGGATCCAGGTATGAGGGACATGTGAATGAGATTATAGGTTCGCTATAGTTTAGAAGATTTTTCAATCAAGGAAGCACACACATACATACAAAGGGGTAAATAAACTGAGCGGATCATTTCAGACTAGGAAACCGGGAAAGACGCACCCCTTATACTCTTCCACTTTGCGGGAAAAAAATTTGAAGTAATACAGGGAAATGTATTATCTATTGGGGGTTCTAATTTTGATTCAGGTATGCATGAAAACGTGGAATAAAGGATTCATGCATGCAAATAGTGAAAGAAATCTGACCTGGTCCTCCAATTTTGTACAAGATAATCTTTTCTCCTCGGATCAAGTGTTGAATCCTGATAAACTTTCCTGATTTCAGCCTCTAGTTCGTTCTGATTCATGCGGAAAATATCTTTCCACCCCGGCTTAAATAGTTCACCAGTTTGGTCCAAGATTTCTTGATGATCATTATCATCTATATGGAAAACAAACTTGACATAAGCAAAACACACTTGGCACAGAGAAACTACAGCAGCCAGCTTAAGTATGAATTATGAAGTCAAAAGCAGAAACAACTAAGATTACATTAAACTATCAAGATATTAAGTTGGTGAAATAAAGTTAAGCGACTGCTTTTACCTTTCTGTGGACTAGGTTTGGATGTTTCTGTTGAGGATGAGTCGGGTGATCCTTTCCAGCATTCATTGAGCCATTCATCGAACATTGTGTTCTTGGTTGCCTGCTTCCAGGTATCCATCATTCTGTTTTGCTCATCTTCAGAAAGGGCGGACGTCACCCATGGTAACATAGACTGAAGAACTTCAGCACCCGTTGTCCCGATTATACGACCCACAATCTTGTCTTGCTCTTGAATGGAGAAGTGTTTGTCAAATAGAGGCCATAGCTCCAGTTCCTCCAAGAAAATGTGCTGATCCAATGTGATTTTAATGGATTT
>NC_025685.1:8132731-8144888 GCF_000633955.1 Camelina sativa | reverse complement strand
TCTTCTTGCAGTCACCGTTATCAATATCAGTCTGAACAGTGTCAGTTTGAGCTATGTCCGCCATCATAGAATCACTCTGTAACTTCTCATGAAGAATTGAAAGTTCAGTAAGGACACTATAAATATCTCCAAACAACTTCTCCTCCTGTTTATGGTCGAGCGTGTAAGAGTGACTGACATTGTGAAGCGTCTCCTTTGACTCAAGCGCTGGAAATAGGATATCATCTTCAGCATTACTATGCGCCTTGTAGAAACCCCAGAGTAGGTGAAATCGACCAATGAATTGACGAATAAACGTTTCATCGCAATCAATCAGCTTTCCAGATTCAACATCAAGAAACTCCAGATCTTTGCTTATGGCCTTGTGAAACTTGAATATTGTAGCTACTGGCCGCTCGGAATGTCCAGTACCAAAGCTGTTGCTATCCATTTCCCAAATAAAGAGGCTGGAATTAAGAGCGGGCGCAGCAGAATTTAGCGAAGAAGATCTCATAGCTTTCGCTGCTGGAAGAGAACCAAGTTCCAGACAGTTATTGTTGACTCCGAGATCTGGAACACAGCATGACCTACCATTTTCAGAAGGCTTGCACCCATTTGCAACTTCTGACGAGTGAGTCGTGGCCTTTTTTTCACAAGACAATACAGCAGTTCGCTTAGCAGGCCTTTCATCCTGATGCTGGCAACACGATTGTATACTCTTACTCGCGCATGGCGCAGACGTACAACCATTACATGACTGAAGGTTGACTTCTTTAATGTTCCTTAGTGTTTTAGCAGGGCATAAACCATTCCCGTTTGGAGACAAGCATTCCCCGGCTTTGCGTCCTTTGCATGCCCAACCAGAGAAAAGAGTAACGAGAGCAACATCCGATTTAGGTGCTGAAACCACAAGGAAACCAAGTAATTTTGCAAAACTGTGAGTAACTAATAATTTGAAAAAAAGGTTTAAATTCATTTTTTTAAATGTATGGTAGATTGTACCTCCAGCATGCAAGTTCCTCAGAAAATTCTTAGCTTCCTCTTCTGTTAATGATGCCGTCAACCATGGCAAAACTCGTTCAATTAGTCTCAATGGCATTATACACAGACTTTGATAGAGAAGTTCTTGTTGTCTTTTAAAGCTGAAGTTCTTTCGTGCAAGGGGTAGCACCTGCAAGCATTATAAGTTAGCCAACATCCTTAATTGGCATCTTGGATCCTCATAGCATATGGTATTGGTATCAACTGATCTTATGCCAAACTTTCATAGTTCACCTGTTTACCAAATCAAATGTCATAGCACGCAAAGCAATAGTTCACCTGAATTTCCTCATTGTGGAAATGCCTTTGAATAGTTTCCATTATTTGATCAGCATGTGAGCACAGCTTGGTGTAAAATTCAGCAGCCGAAGTAGAACAGGCTCCAGCACTCTTTATATTTTCAATTAAGCATCGAAATTCATTAAACTGATTTTCTTCTTCATCGTGCTCCTCGGAAAATGAAAACTCTCCATCTACTGCTGGAAATATGATCTTGTCCTCTGCAAGACTGCAACGACAAACAAACACATCATCTCAGAAATAGACCCATGACATTCCAATCTCTGTCAAAACATTAAAAAATTGTATGTTGATAACACTCTAACGCAGAAACGTGCTGAAGCATGAGAAGAGCAAAAATGAACAACATCCATATAACTTGAAAGTAAACACCCATCATCAGCTAGCAAACATTTTTAAGCGGCCAACTACATCAACTTTTGAAAGAAATCTAGTTATTTATCTCAATAAATCGCAGTATAGAATAGTGTCACAAAAGATAGCCAATACACAATAGCAAAATAGAAATTATTCTGTTTTCATTGTAAATAATAGGATGCAAGAAATACCTATGGAAGATGCACACTTCAGCAATATATTGTAAGCGTTCATCAAACGCAGATAAATCCGAAAAATCTCCAGACAGCTGAATCTTCCTAGCCTCATCGGCTATTTCTTTCATCTCCTTGTTGATTGACTTGTGCCAAAGCTTTATCTCATCAATTGGGTGCATCTGAGCATCGAAAGAATCAAACTTAGTAAGCTCTGGGTACTTTCTCTTCCCGACCTTGGACCCCTCACATGCGCACTGTGCTCTGCTTGCTTTGCAAGGAAGCATGCTGCTAGAAGAATCTAGACAGCACTGGAACATAGAATCTTCTATGCGACACGAAGCCACAGTATCACTTTTCCCTCCCAACCATGTGAAAATAACCTTCAAGAAGGAAAATATCAATTAACAAGCCAAAGTGTTTTCACTTAGAATGTTGGATCTTAATTCAAAACTTACCTGCTGAAGGAGCTTCTCGCCGGGAACTATCTTCCTTAAGCATGTTTGCATCTCCTTGCTTTCCTCTATTGAAATGGACGAAGAAATCCATGGAAGGAACACGGCAAGCATATTCACAGGAATACTGCAGAGAAACCGCCAGACTATGTAAGCTTGCTCTTCATACTTGAATTTCTCAATAAGTAAGGGGAAGACCTGTCAGCGAGCCAACAACAACAAAAGTACTTAATAAAGACCAATGCATAATGCTATAGTATTTGGATCTGTGTTAATAGAAATGAACAGAGAACCTGCATCTGTGAAGTGAAGGAAAACAATACCTGTTTCTGTTCTTTAGCCAAGTGCTGGCTAACAGAAGTCTGAAGTGCTCCAGTACAACGAGCCAACTCCCTGCGGTAACTTTCATCGGTTTCCGTGGCAGAATTCAACAGCTCAAAGAGATGATCGAAAAGAGTGCTTTCCCCCTTGTGTTCAAGAGAATACGTCTGCGCTACATTCTTCACACGTATGTCAAGAGCTGAAAATATCACCTACATCCAAAACAGATTTGCAATTGTCAACAACTTTTCCTATCTCCATCAATACACATATACTGAAATAGATTCCCTATCTCCAAAGCACTCATAGAACCAAATTAAGATGATCAACAAGAGACAAACAAAACTAACAGAGACTTACAAGATCAGATTTAGACAAATTTGCAGCTATACGAAGTATTACAATAGTTTGAAAGCATCAACAAATATGAAACTTAGCATTGCATCTTATACAAAATATATGTGGCAACCAAGAATTCCCCCAACTGGTAAAACGTCAAAATGTCCTAAGAGTTCAAATTCCAAGTCGAGACGGTTCCAAATTCTGAATTTAGCAGTGTACAGGATACGATGAGAAACAATCACCAAGAAGAGAGCTAGGTTACGGGGCATTACCTCGTCTTCGGCATTGCAATGATGCTTATAGATCGATCTGAGGGACCGGTACCGTTCACGAAGCAGCCGGAGATCGACATGGTGACCAGTAGCAAACTCAAGCGCCAATCTATGAAGAGCTTCAAGCTCACTACATACTGCTTTATGAAAGAACAAGAAAATCAGGATCGGCGAAATCTCTTGGGCGTCTTCGGAGAAGGAATTCGCCACAGGGGACGGACGAGAAGAAGAAACAGAGCTCGTGAGGGCAGTGGTTGAAGAAGACGCAACTCCTCCGCCTCCTCTCGCCGCCTCAAAATCTGGCAACGGCGTCGCCATTTTTCCTCCCCCAAAAAAAGAGATTTATACTCCTCCGTGTTCGTTCGTTCGTTCAACAAGAAATCCCCTTCAATTTTCAAATCTGAGCTCTATTCACCATAGAAATGATCTGTTGTTTTTTTGTGGTGTGGTGGTGTTGTTCAACGGAGACGATGAGGAGGAAAAGAAGAAAGAAAGGTCTCTCGAGAGCCTTGTCTGATATATCGATTTCGATTTTGCTTTTGCTTTCTTTTTGTTTCTTTTCTTTTTTATTAATGTTTATCTGGAAAATTATACTTTATATTTTTTTTGAAAAAAAAACTGTTGTAAAAAATTTCTATGAATGAATGAAATAAAGGTGTTTGGGGATTGGGTGGGGGTGTGTTTCCTATAATCTATTACTGAGCCTCTCTCTATACGAAGGTTTTGTAGCACGTGGACATCCACATCGCCACGTTGGATGCTGATGCAACCAACCCAGGATGGCACGTGACCGATTACATCTCGACACGTGCGAGCGTACATACGGACACATATGGTCCGCGAGACAAGGACGCTGGTTCTCGCTCGGAGTAAAAAGAGGCTTTACGACCAGGGGCAGAAACGTCGTTTTGGTGTGCTTACGTGGACTTCATTAAGCTTTTTGATTAGATTTTGTAATCAAATAAAAATATTGCTTTTCTAAAAATGTTTATGGGGTTTAATATGTTTTCTTTTGAGTTTGAGGTTGGCTTATTGAGCGAGCACTTCCGAAAGCAAAGATGAGTTTGGTTTTGAACTTCTTGTAAATTATATAATTAAAGGACAGATTCGTGTGTTTATTTGAAACTTGGTTTTAAAATAATCAGGAATGACAGGGAGGAGAGATGATGATGCATTACCCATTCGTGGTCTAAAGGAGCCATATATAGCTATGTTTAACTATTGATTCAACTATAATTTGCTTCACGGTTTATGCTTTAACTGAATGCGATTATTGAGGTTGTTGTTAGACTTGTTTAATTGTGTTGCATGTGCTCTAAGGTTTACTAGATTGAGTTATTAAATTTTGTGCCATTACTCGGTACACGTATATATATATATTGCAACTAGCTAGTAAAAGAAAATTAAATTTATATATGTTCATGAAAAATGGTGGTTAATTTTGGTGAAATCAGAAAACAAAGAGGAAGTGGTGGTGGTGAAGGTAAAAAGACACAAGATGGGACGTGTGGGAAGTGTGGCGACAATTGGGTAGCAACAAGTTTTACTCGCGCTCTCTTCTCCACAACACATTCCTTCAACCAAATCACAACACATTTATTCGTGGACCATTATTATAAGTTTTTCATTATTCTTTTCCCCGATTACACAACAACCTTATTAGTTTATTAACTAGACCAAATTAAATTATCCACCATTCTTGACTTCAAGAATGAAAAAACCGAGACTGGTCAACTTTATATATGTATGCAATTCAACATTGCTCCACGTTGTTTTCTACGGCAACCTTTGCCCAATAGTAACCGATAAGAAAAATAAACAATAGACCTATTGATAACACCTAGCTATATAATATGAAAATAGACTAGTAACAATGTAAAAATAATTTAAAATAATAATATAGCGATGTATAATTATGATATTAAAGTGTTAAAACGTAATTTTATTGTTTCGCATTTATATTGTTTTAATGATTGATTATGATGAAGATTGTAATAACCCCATTATACTCCTATAACACAAAGTTACTATAAGTAGTCTTTCAATTAAAAAAATGCTTTCCATAATAATACAAAAATCATTTGTTGTATATATTTTTTTTGATCCTGTTGTTGTTACCTATAGTCGATCATAGATGGTGGGATTTTTCTTTTGATGTTTGTCCAATTAAAACGCAACGATAGAGGCATCTACAACTACGAACCACTAATTATGATCGTAGGGCTAAC
The DNA here is from genome assembly GCF_000633955.1 of Camelina sativa. Taxonomy (NCBI): domain Eukaryota; kingdom Viridiplantae; phylum Streptophyta; class Magnoliopsida; order Brassicales; family Brassicaceae; genus Camelina; species Camelina sativa. The sequence continues at coordinate 8,139,420 of NC_025685.1, read as the reverse complement.
TGATTTTACTTATTTTTTTGGAACTAGCTAGGCTAAATGATTAGAAGGTATATCATTTAAAAGAGTGAATACGAATTGATTTATATAGTTTGATTGACTATTTTAATGATATATAGCTGGTTTTTGTTCCGAATTATGTGGAATTTCAAGTAATCGTGCAAGTGTATAATGCAATGGGTTGGCTTTTATGATCCATCACTTATCATTCTCTTTTCATTTATCCTTTTTCCACCTTTTTTTCCTTTCTTTTTCGTTAAAGGATAATGTCTATTTTTTTTGGTCTCGTCCTCTGAAATACATCCTCAAGACTTATCGCTTGTTATAATTAGCATCATATTTAAGTTTATTCGTTTAGTTTTAGTGTTTTACGAGGAGTTGTAATAGCTAAGATCAGATATGTCTAGTGTTTTTCCTAGAGCTTAGTGCTTCGGATTGATTATTTACAGGTCGACATAAAACATACTATTTTACAGTATAAAATAAAACATTACAACGTAAAATATGCTTTATGTAACAACTAAATAAAAAAGGGAAAAAATCTGAGTTATAAAGAAATTAGTTTTGCTATATTGTGTATTTACTTAATTTGTTTTTCTTTAATTGTCATTTACCTAATTTATTTCACATATATTTTTGTTTGACCACATTCAGTCAATTCTAAAAGCTTACTACATCACAAATTAGACATGTCACATGCATGTATGTGTTTTCAAAGAAAAATGTCATGCGATTTGATTTTTGATAATAAGCTATTCTATGATTAATTTATATCGTGGTTTATAAATTACGGTTTATGTGCATATGTGATGTGATTGGTACATCTTTAACATCAATCCCGACCAACACCTTCATCATCCATGAGTGTCGTGTTCTTAGTCGGATAAATACAAAGTCGTGTCCTCTGAAATATCTCTTTGTTTGTTTCTTCCACTTTAAAATAAACACACAATATCCCACACACACAACATACTCGGCAAATAGTTTTGAATACTCAGATTGCACTAACAAAGATAAGACAATTCATCTCATGTGGAGATCAGTGCGTCACGCATTACCAGTAATGCACAACCCACATATAATATAAAATTCACTGCTCATGTAACTTATCTAAAATACCTTTTTTACAATAATAATAATAATAATAATAATAATAGATTAGATTTATACAGATTGAGTTGTCCAGAAAATATTTGAGATAATACTCCCTTTGCTTAACTTTGGATCTTACTTTAATCAAAACACTTATAAAGTCAAAGTGGAAGCTATTGAAAGCGAGCATTGCAAAAACTAATGGAACTTAATAACATTTTAAAAAAAATTACTAAACCCCCCGATTAAAACAACAAAGTAAAATGATACACTATTTTGTAGTTTGTACCATTAATGTGAGAGTGCATATGTTCTGCCATTATAAAATATTTATAATAATCAAATCTGAAGCTTACAAATAACTAATTGGCGTGTCCTGATTTTTAATACTTTCATGAAAATTTAGACTTCACAGTTCAAGACTTTACATTACTGCTAATTTTATACTTTGTGCCATGCATGCAACTACTTAAATTAGAAAATATTTATTTTTATTATTTATATGATCAAATGCATGGTAATAGTTGACCATCTTACCAACTTCATAAGACTACCAAACCAACGTCCATGTCTAGTTCCAATGGACCAATATGTCCGTCTTGTATATAAAAAAGAACACAAACGTTGGAAAAAAACCGCAGATTCCATGTTTTCAGCGTATTGGAATAACTATGTTGCGAAACTAGTAATACGTAAACTATATATTAGAAACGTTCCATGCCGTATTTTCAAACTGGAATCTCTATGTGTTTATTAGTAATTTAGTACTATAGTATGAAGTATGTCAACTGTTTATATTTAGTATGTCCGTACTTATAAAAATATTAGATGCGTAAACAGTTAGCTCTCTTTTGATTAGGAAATAAAGATTTTTATCTTTTTTCTCAACCCGCACTTCAACTTCGACTTCGACTTCGACTTCGACTTTATTTTTATATCCTTGTGAAAACGACAAAACCTAAATAGGTCCACGAAAGCGAGAACGTCCATCAATTCTTTACGTTAATTCCAATAATAATTGTGATTACTTTTCCTTTATTTAGCTAAACATAAGTTATCTTAATTTTCAGAAAAGACACTATTGTTTATAAGAAAGATTAAAAATGTGGCATGACTTTTGGATCTATGTTTAAGAATATACTTAATGTAAAAATATTTTTTTGGTAAAAAATTAGAAAGGGGGTAGTTAGGAAATTCGGAGGTTTTGGATATATGTATAGATCCAGCATGGTGTGTTAGTTAGGTCGAACTATTCCGATATTTTAAGTTTTGATAGATAACTCTTAAGAATAGAAAACAAAGTTGATGTTTAAGTTTATACTGTCAATTGTCAAATGTCAAACATGTAGTATTATATAGCTGCATATAGAATGATATAGTCAGATTACTTAGGATCGTGTATTCTTTATGTTTGATGAGGTATTGGTTTTTCTTTGTCAAAAGAAATGAGGTATTAGTTTTTTTTTTTCTCCTGATGAGGTATTGGTTTAGGACCTGACGTTTGACATACTTTAAAAGTTTCAATTTTTGAAGTATTGTTTAGACTATTTAGTAAATATATCTGTTATTTTCTATTTCCTTTCCAAGTTCAAAGCCTACTAAAATAACTTGTTTACACCATCCGAGTTTAAAGCATACAAATCACTTATTTTTATTTTAACAAGCCTAAATTATTTGGTTAGATGATTTAATACTAAAATTTTAATTAAAAAAAAAAACACTTTTGATAAACAAAATGACAAAGAAGCTTGATCTTTTAGAGATACAAGTATATAACTATAACAAAAAATGTATTGACTTTGTAGTGTACTTGGCCAAAGTATTTGGACTGAAACTTGAAGATGATCCTACAAAAAAAAAGAAGTAAAAAGCTCAAGTTGATGCAGATATTGAAAATATTGGCGCAATTGAGTTGAAATAATAAAAGTTCAAACTGACAATTTTATCCTAAGGTGCGGGTGACCGGTGAATCTGTTTTTTGGATAAAAAAATATTGATCAAAATATTGATTATGTAATAGTATTATGTTTGATTACAGTAATAGCATAATAAGATAAATTTGATTATGTTTTTGTTGCCTTATTATCAGATTATTATTGTAAACTAGGTATTGTCTCTATCAACCCCTTAAATCAAATTTGCTAGATTTTCCATAATTATTGGAGTTTTCTTTTACATGCATATTTGCTTAAGTTTTTGTTAAAAACTATTGGCTTACAAAATCCAATAATCAATCTAAGTTCCCTATATAATGTCAAATATCGAACATCTTCGAAATATTATATTGCACTATATTGAAAAATAGTATGAAACTTAGGGGGTGTTATTGGATCGTGATTTTTAAAGGATTTGGATGTATTTTGAAATATGGTGTTATTCAATTGTGTATTTGGTAAAATCCATTAAAATCTACCGTTATTGGATTATGTATTTGTTTTATGTATTCTAAAGTATGTTTAAAACACTGTTATACAATATGAATTTGATTTTGTGTCATTTTGGATTTCATTGTACTTTTCTTTAAAAAACGTGAACAAACACAATCCGGCATTCTTGTCAAGTATTTCATATCTCTTCTCTCTCAAAATTAATGAAAAAAATACAAGCAGATTCGTCTCCACGAGCTACTAGAATTTGTTCCGTCAAGTCATCTTATACCTCTCCACGGCTATTCTAGAAGCTTTTGGAGAACAGTCTCGACACTGGAGCCTCCATTTTAGAGATCAACCTCTGACTCTGAGCCTACGACAAAGGCTACTTTCATTTCGTTGACAATGGTTGTGCCATTATCCAACAATTTTAAGGTATGATTTAAAAAAACTTATGACGTGTTTGATGATTTGGATGTGTAATACTGTAAACTTGGATTTGGGATTCTAATTTCTTGCCTATTGAATCTAGATATTTATATTTTGCCTTGAATTTGATAAAAGCTAACATTTTTCCTATGTTTTTCATTAATCAAACGTGGTTTGCGTTAAAAGGGTGAACTTTTGTTATATCTCTAACGTTTTCTGGGTTTAATTTAGGAGTAGGAAACATAAAAGATCCATCCACATGTCTCTGTTATGGACTATGTTTCTTGATTTTGTTTCATAGTTTAGTTTGAGCTCATGTTAAGTGTGTTGAATCTTGCCTTCTGTGTTGTTTTACAGAGAAAGCATGACTACATTTGATTTGTCCAGAGTCGAGCTTGTTCTTATATCCTATATTTGAAGAAAGCTGAGGCTATAAGATAAGATATGCAAAGCTATTCAGTATGGTTCCAAACTCTTTGAGTGTTGGTGAGCAACATGGTACTGCTCAAACAGTTGACAAAAACACCAATTTGGGTACTATTTCAGATATCAGACGAGGCTTACCTTTTTTTGATTCACCCAACCTCTCCTGAACTACTGCCAAGGATAAGAGCAGTTGTAGCGACATTTAATATTAAAATTAGTTGTCTATGAGATTCTGTCTTTCTGGTTTCTTGTCTCCCAGAACAACTGGCATAACCCATACATTGTTACTATTGTGTAGATCGTTTTGTTTAACCATATATCTTGTGGTTCTCATTAGGTTTTGCTTTTTCTTCTTTTAGATTTAAGCTCTTCAGTCTGAATTTGTTTCCTGTATGTATCTCACTCTCATGCCACTTACAGGCTATATATATGTCCACGATGATTTGTATGAAGAAGCGTGCATCATGTTGTTAATTAATTGTCGTTGACAAATGCATCATTGTAAGAGGTGTCGTAGTACTATCTATGGTGGTTTTGTGTTACTTAGCAAACTTGAAACTTGTCTTCGTACTTTAATTCTCAGACGAGAGAATATGAAAGCATTCTGAATTATTTTGTTTGAAAAAATAACATTGTATGATGTACATGTGTATCCCTGTTGATGAGCTATATCATTATCTCTCCTGATTTACTAATCTCTCTTTCCAATTAGCAGGTTCTAGAAGATTTTCGAATTGATTCATTTTGTGGGAGGTGCAAAACACAAATTCTAACATTATAGTAACTGAAGTTATTTAATTTTGACATTAGTTTTATGGAACTTATTTTATAATTCTACAACACAATTTATAAGTAGTTTATTTTATTTTTTATTTAACTTTAAAAAAAATGTCTACAAGTAATGACTTTCAAATCCATCAGTTATGCTTTTCTAATCCACTTATTAATGACCTCAAATTCTCATTTAATGTATTAGAAAACGATTGAACTTTAAAATCCACTAATAATTCAAATTACTACTAATAAAAGGGACAATTTGAGCCCTCTAAAAGTGTCCACCTCAGCTTTTCTAAAACACTCCCTTACGATGCCATGTCAGCCTACTTAGCCTACATGTGTTAAACCTAATTGACGTTAGGAGATGCCTTCGAGTTGCATTTAGTTAGCTAAGAAACTGTTGTACTTCCTTCTCCTCTTCCCTATAAACCAAATTAATAATGATTGCAGATACATCGATACAGATTGAGGGTTTATGAATAAGAATGTGAAGCGATTGCAGGCCACAGATTTAAATCCTTCTTAACATTCTCCAAAGGGATCTCACATCCACTTTTCAAACAAAGGTAAAATTCTACCATAAATCTACTATGTTAATTTCATTCTTCAGCAAAAACTTTTAACTTCCATAAATCTACGATCTAAATTGACACATCCAATTTCTTATGTTTTCGCTGGATTTAAAGATATAGCAATAACCAGGAGGAACCTCAGACATACTCTACGTTGGAAGATGTAGAAATCCGTTGATCGAGCGTTGGATTAGTGCTTCATATTCCACGCTCAGTTAGGTTTTCTTTTAACGAGGATGAAAGAACAATATGGAAAAGATGTATGTGATTGGGTTTTTAATTTAGTTTGCTTTATCTGTTATGTTTTAGTACACAGAGACGTTGAGGATGTGTGAAAACTATTAGTTGCCAGACAAAGAGTCGTTGATGCTATGTTACAACATGAATCAAGACAAAACCAAACGAAGGTAGAGTTCTAGAATTACTGTACATTCTTCTTACTTCGCTTTGTTGTTGTCTCTAGATTTGGAAGCTTTGTTGTTGTCTCTAGATTTGGAAGCTTACAATAGCAGCTGAGGAAAAGTTCGTCTAAGTATACGGATTGACGGGAATCCTGTCACGGGATGTATCCGTCGCAAGAAAGTGTACCACAACGTGTAGTAAACAAACTGAGTCGTCACTTTGCAATTCACGATTCATTTCTCGTATGTCAGCAATTGGATACAGTTCATAAGTGATTTTACATCAATCTTAACAGGTTTATGTATTGGACTATATATTCTTATTTAAAGTAATTAATTTAGAAAATTGATTGCACAGAGAAGATTAAGTGAAGGAAATAAAAACAGATGTAGAATTAGAAGAAGGGTTTGGAACATAGAAACCCTCAAACCTCAAGAGGCATCAACCCACATGCTCCAATTCGATTATGCACTCATCTCATGGTTTTAGGTGATTAAAAATTTGCATTCATCTTTTTCAGGTAGTTAATTCGATTTTGTACTCAAATATGCAAGGAAAATCTTGATGGACTATAATTTCTGTTGATTATTTAGAAAATAATGGAACCGTGTATTTTTTTTGTTTT
>NC_025685.1:8124112-8131730 GCF_000633955.1 Camelina sativa | reverse complement strand
GAATTGTATATTTTGTTCAGTGACCAGCTTTATTAGTCGTTCGTCTATATGGTGGTTCACTAAACAATCAAACAATCAAAGATTATTAGAAGGCTAACAGATGTCCTATGCTTTTATTCACTAAACTAAAAATCAAGATTCTTAGCCTATTGATGGGAAAATATTTTATATTACTAGACTGTCGATTTTTCTTGGAGATTCACATTACATTATATATAATATAAATATATGATTTCGACTTTTAAGTTCAAATTATTACGAAATCTGGTAATTTTAAACTAGCTAATATTCTTATTATGGGTATGGAAAAGTATTATGTTATTGAGTTAGTCATCATATACTTTTAATTCGTATCTAAAATGAAAAATCTATTTCTACACTCTTTTTTACTTTTCTTTTTAAAAAGGTAAACCAAAAGATGTCTATATTAAATAATTTAAAAATTCAATTGAAAAACATTAACCGGGCTACGCCCGGTATAACCCCTAGTCCATTAAAAACCTCCATCCAATAACACCCCTTTAATGTTTGAATGCCATAGTTATTTTTCTTTACCAATCATGACACATACAGTATAATCTTTTGTGTTGTCAAAAAACATAGAAAATTGTTTATATAGAAATTTATGAACATAGATAATTGTTTATATAGAAATTTCTACATATATTGACTGAAAATAATTTGGTTAGCTCTCTTTGCAATGCCTCTCAACAAAAGTCCACACTTGTATGAATTTTCAAGTCCTCATGAAGTTTTATGTTTAGATCTTGTTGAGGCGGTTCTGAACTTTTTTTTTAAAATAGAAGGCTCCTCAAAGATCTAAATTTCATTTGCCACAACACTTCTCTTGTCAAAGACTCATGAAGCTTCTATGTTATCAAATTATAGGCCCATACTTTGGTTTACAAACTTATCTAAAAAACTATAGCGAAGAGGTAGAAGCCTTTTTAGAAAATATATAGCATTAATGGATAGCATTAGAAAATAATCAAATATATAGCATAAAATATACTGTTTATTGGACTTATTGTTTTAAGGCCCATTTGTTTCCCATAAAAGCCCAAACAATATTTCACGTTCCTCCACCTCCTCTGTTCCGTTCGACTCTCATCAGAATCCGAGACTGACAAAATCACGATCACCGGCATGAAAAAACCCACGACTCTGATCTCCGATTTCGCTCTTCAAAGACTATGTAGATCATATAACTTCAACTCTTAGTTGTAGTATATCCCCGGATTCGTTCTCATTTCCTATCAAATGGCGTCTTCAAATTCGCTCATGTACAGCTTGTTCCAGCGAAGCCTCGAGGATCTCATCAAAGGTATACGTCTCCAGCTACACGGAGATTCCTCTTTCATATCTAAATCCCTAGACGAAATCCGCCGCGAGATCAAATTGACGGATCTCTCCACGAAATCCATCGCGTTACAGAAACTATCCTACCTCGCCGCACTCCACGGCGTCGATATGTCCTGGGCAGCGTTCCACGCCGTAGAGGTCGTGTCGTCGTCTCGATTTGGGGATAAGAGGATCGGTTACCACGCCATTGCTCAGTCGTTCAACGATCAGACGCCGGTTCTGCTTCTGATCACGAACCAGCTCCGGAAGGATTTGAATAGTTCGAATGAATACGAGGTGAGTCTAGCGCTGGAGTGTTTGTCTAGGGTTGGAACTGATGATCTAGCTAGGGATTTAACTTCTGAGGTTTTTACGCTCTTGGGGAGTAGTAAGGCTTTTGTTAGGAAGAAAGCTATAGGTGTGGTTTTGAGGGTTTTTGATAAGTACCCTGATGCTGTTAAGGTGTGTTTCAAGCGTCTTGTTGAGAATCTGGAGAGCTCTGATCAGCATATTTTGTCAGCTGTGGTTGGAGTGTTCTGTGAACTCACCACAAAAGATCCCAGATCTTATCTTCCTTTAGCTCCTGAGTTTTACAAGATTCTGGTAGATTCGAGGAACACCTGGGTTCTGATTAAGGTTCTTAAGGTATTTGCTAAGCTGGCTTCGATCGAGCCTAGGTTGGCTAAGAAAGTGGCTGATCCTATCTGTGAACATATGAGGAGGAACGTGGGAAAGTCTTTGCTGTTTGAGTGTATTAGAACAGTAGTGAGTGGCTTGAGCGATCAGGAAACAGCTTTGAAACTTGCGGTTGCAAAGATTAGGGATTTTCTTGTGGACGATGATCCGAATCTCAAGTATCTTGGTCTTCATGCCTTGTCGATTGTTGCTCCAAAGCATTTATGGGCAGTTTTGGAGAACAAAGAAGCTGTCGTCAAGGCTCTGAGCGATGAGGATCCAAATGTTAAACTTGAGGCTTTGCATCTTTTAATGGCAATGGTGAATGAAGATAATGTGTCTGAGATCTCTCGAATTCTTATGAATTATGCTCTTAAGTCTGGTCCTTTGTTCTGCAACGAAGTTATAGGTTCCGTACTACTCGCATGCTCCCGGAACTCATATGAGATCGTAGTTGACTTTGATTGGTATTTGTCTCTTCTAGGTGAGATGGCTAGAATCCCACATTGTCAAAGAGGGCAAGAAATTGGGCATCAGTTGATTGATATTGGTATGAGGGTCAAAGATGCTAGACCGGAGCTAGTTAGAATTTCTCGAGCACTGCTTATTGATCCTGCATTGCTTGGTAATCAATCCTTGCACCCTATATTGTCTGCTGCTGCTTGGGCTTCAGGGGAATATGTCGAATTCTCTAAGACTTCTTATGACATTGCAGAGGCGCTTCTGCAACCACGTACGTCACTCTTACCGCCTTCAATTAGAGCAATCTACATACATTCCACTTTCAAAGTTCTCGTCTTCAGTCTCAAGGCGTACTTCTCAGCCCAGGAATCCACGTCCTCGCCCTTGGTTGAGGAGTCTACTAGCTCTGTTTCTTCACCGGAGAATGCTTTCACATACAAATCTATATCGAGTCTGGTGAATATGATTGAACTTGGGCTGTGCTCGTTATCTGGGACCCTGGATGTTGAAGTGCAGGAGAGAGCCAAGAACGTTCTAGGATTCACCGGTATGATAAAGCACAAAATAGCCGAGGAAGTAACAGCCCAAGGGAGTGAAATAGAGGCTTCTAGAGCTGTAGCATTCATGGAAGATGTCTTCTCAGAGGAGCTTTGCCCTGTTTCTGCAACTGCACAGGAAAAATTTCCCTTGCCAGATGGGTTAGAGCTAAAAGAGAATCTTGAAGATCTGCAAGAGATTTGTGGAGAATTTCTCAAACCAGTTGTGGAATCAAATTCGAATTTGTTCTCATCCTCAGAAAAGATCAGCTTCTCTGTTGCTAGACTCAGAATCAGTGATCAACAAGAAGCCTCATCATCTTCATCCCATCCACCTGAGTCTGCATCCTTACTTGCGGAGCACAGAAAACGTCATGGCATGTACTACCTTTCTTCTCAGAAGAGCGACGACCACAATGACAGCAATGGCAACAACAATACGCTGAACGAATACCCACCAGCGAATGAGATATCAGCGGACTCATTTAACCCCAAAAAGAAGATGAACCAATCAAAACCGAGACCTGTAGTGGTGAAACTGGACGAAGGAGATGACTTCAAGATGAAGCCAGACGCTAGTAGTAATGATGAACCTCTGTCTCGTGCGATCCAGACAGCTCTAATGGGTAAAGGGAAAGAGAAGGAAAGAGAAAAAGACAACCACGAGAGAAGTCTTGATCCAGGTATCAAAGAACAGAGCTCGAGAAAAGAGAAGAAGACGAAGAAGAAAAATGGAGAGAAAAGTAGTAAGCATAGATCACGACGACGATCTGACAAGGATGCAATCGCAGCGAAACCAGTCGAAATCGTAGATTTTCTCTTATGAGTACTAAACTAGTTGGGTTGGAGTTTGTGTCTCAGACCAGACAAGTTGGTGTGTTATTTTGTACAGTGATTTCATGTACCCATAATTGATTATTTTGTGTTTATGAAATATATTCTCTTATTATTAGTACGCCAACATATATCAACAACAACCAGAATAAGATAAGCAAAAATTAAAAATAAGATGCGTACAAAGCATCACCACACATTGTTATTCGCGAAGCGTACAACTTACTTAACTCTACTACAATACTTAATAACATCCTTAAACACACACACAACAAAAGTAAAACTCATAGCATATATAGAATGAGTCATTCTGAATGACCATAAACATCAAACGGTTCTTTGATTATTCAACACCTTGGGATGGCGAGTCTGCAATGGTTAGAGACTTTACGAGCGTTGGGAGTGCTTACGAAGCGACGGAGGCTAGGGTTTCTCATGTAACCACATAGGCATGGCTTCTGCTCTTTGAGCCTAGCACAGCACAACGCCGATGGTGGAGAAGACGACGTTATCGCCGCTGCACATGGGCTTAGTTGCATTGGCGAGCATGTCACGGCTTCAGCCGCGGGAAGTAGGACCAATAAGAGGACCGCCGCGAGGGCAAAAACGGAAACCCATGTGGCCTTCATCATCACCATTTTTCTTTCTTTTGTTTGTATTTTGAGTTGATAGAAGTTTGTTTTAGTGTGTTTGTGGTTTTTGTGTGTGTAATCTCTTCCTATTTANATTGTTATTCGCGAAGCGTACAACTTACTTAACTCTACTACAATACTTAGTGATCATAAATAACATCCTTAAACACACACCAAAAGTAAAACTCATAACATATATATAGAATGACCATAAACATCAAACGGTTCTTTGATTATTCAACACCTTGGGATGGCGAGTCTGCAATGGTTAGAGACTTTACGAGCGTTGGGAGTGCTTACGAAGCGACGGAGGCTAGGGTTTCTCATGTAACCACATAGGCATGGCTTCTGCTCTTTGAGCCTAGCACAGCACAACGCCGATGGTGGAGAAGACGACGTTATCGCCGCTGCACATGGGCTTAGTTGCATTGGCGAGCATGTCACGGATTCAGCCGCGGGAAGTAGGACCACTAAGAGGACCGCCGCGAGGGCAAAAACGGAAACCCATGTGGCCTTCATCATCACCATTTTTCTTTCTTTTGTTTGTATTTTGAGTTGATAGAAGTTTGTTTTAGTGTGTTTGTGGTTTTTGTGTGTGTAATCTCTTCCTATTTATAGAGTGGGAAAGTGAAACGCTTTTTCTTATTTTATTCTACTTTATTTAGTAGTTTCTATATTTTTATTAAGAAGTACATACGTATATGGATTACAATTACAGATATTTTTCAAACTATTATTATGCACTTGCTTATAGTGCGGCCTATTATTATACGTGTATGGAATATCTAAGAGTATCAATGCGGGGTTTCTCATCGTAGACTATGTTATTTCTACCCACCTGACCAGACCAGACTATGGATGCAACTTAATTTAAAATTTTAATTAGATAGTAGAGCAGTTCGTGGTGATTTTATTGTGTTGTAGATGCTGCAATGGGTCTAATTTCTTGAGTAATAGTTTTTACAAATGTTGTTATCATGCATGTCATCCAGATTTAAACGGGCTGGAATACGATTTGTAAATCATCACTGTTGAGCTAATATATATTTTGAATATTGCGTAGAAATAAACAAAATAAAATGAAAAAATATAAACATTGTGGACAAGAACCCTAGTGATTGTTTGTCCAAAAAAAAAAAAAAGACATTAATAGGTAAATGGGGGAAAGTATTCGAATAATGAGATTACTGATTTCTTAACTATATTCATTTGTTTTTAGTGATTTTTTTTCTCGTCAACGTTTTTAGTCTTTTATTCATTGTATTGGTGCTTACTTTGCTCCCTCTTTTTTTCTTTTTCTTTTAGTGGAAGTAGCACCACAAATTGAGATCAAATATTTAGAAAACTATAAATCAACTTCTCTCTATCTGTGGACCAAAAAAATACCTAATTGATAAGACTGAATATTTTGAATATTTTCACTAAAAAAAAGCACAACAAGTAAGATATATTCATCAATATAATGAATATATTTTTTTATAATATGGGTTTATAGAAAAAGGAATTTAACAAAGGAAGAAAAAAAGAAGGTAGGGTCGAAGTGGATGACTTAGGAGGCGAAGAGGACTTTTCGGTGATGGTACTTGTGTCGTCCCAATATTTGTTGCCGTCTCCTTTTAACGTCCTGATGATGGAGAAATATGCATATGGTATGGAAATGTCTAAACCTAATTAAAAGTAAAACAACATAACAATCAATTACTAGTAATTTATATACAAAATGATGATTTTGAGATGAAGCGTGCGTTTGGGGATACGTGTGAATAATCATTGCCACAATCACTCATTGAACATTCTTTTTTTTTTTCTTTTTTTTTTTGGCACAGTTATAGTAATTTTAATGAACTGATCATATTCTCTTTGGTGTAACATTTATATGGAAAAGTTAGCTATTGTATTTCCTGTGGTAACAAGATTTTGCAAAATGGCATTCATAACAATTCATAAAAGCTACAAACAGAAGATAAATAGCTAAACGACCAAGAAGAGTACATCCCATATTCCCATGTAAAACGATTGTTCACGAAAAAATTGCAAAACTATTGGAGTACAAGTGTACAACAACTCAACCCATGTTTATTTCTGTGTGTGGTGCGATTAGATTTGTCTTTGGATGAAATAATACTATAATGTAAAATACAAACGAACAATCAGATATATCCTTGATCACGAATGAAATGAATTTCTAAATTTTATATATACATTTGTTTGGTACTAGTAATATATAAGAATGGCAATAAAAAGAAATTACGCATGTAAGTAATATGTAACTAGATATATATTATATAGAGAGTAGAGGTATTAGATTCATTTATCATAACCAAATTAAGACCACTTGTGGAAACATAAAACTAAAAGGAGAACATGGAATGTTTGGTGTGTAGCTCACATAAAATATGTTCACACGTTGGTTGGTTGTTGTTGTTGAAGCTCATACAAACATGTGTCTTCGACTTTGAGGTTTGAAGTATGAAAAGATCACCACAGAGAAACAAGGCTAAATGAATAGTATTGATCGAGTAAGAAGAGACAGTGGGTCCAAATCATCGATCGTGATAGCTTTAAGATCCTCACGCCTAGTGAGTAATTTCCGTTGTTATTATTGCTCTCTTAGAGGTGAAATATATATATATATATATATATATATATATATAAAGGGAATGTTTTTATAGTTTTTATGTCATGTAATATATACATTTTTTTAATGTAATATATACATAAGGAGTAAAGTATATAATTAGGCAGAAACGTAATAGTGTTATTTTTCCGTTGACTTTTAGAAGAAAAAAAAATTGTGGTTTTTTTTTAGTTGTTGGTTTGTAGAAACTAGAAAGAATGCAGAAAATAAAATAAAAAGAAAGAGAATCACATTTGTTAGAAAAAATTATTTTGTAGATTGCTGACTTTTTTAAAAATAATTTCCCAAATATAAAATTTAAACAAAATTATTGTAATAATAAACCTGTGGCTATTGACAATTTTGATATAATTTATTAAAACAAAATAGATAGTCCAATTTTTTGATTGGAACTTTAACAGAAATCTACATCTATTAAGATTTTCACGCCGCACCCGTCACACCACTCACTCAGTCACTCACCACCACTACACCTACCAATTTTGACAAAAAAAAAAAAA
>NC_025685.1:8117110-8123640 GCF_000633955.1 Camelina sativa | reverse complement strand
AAAAAAAAAAAACACTCTGCTAGTGAAAAAACCAATGAAGAAATTATAACAGCCGCAGGTTAAACATTTTTGCCCACATCGAAACAGAAACAACTTATTGTGATTTACAAGCTCTGTGAATTCGTTTTGTGTGTATATTTACAGACACAACTCAATGAGATGAATCATCATCCTACATATATTTGGTACTCTTGGGGGCAAAAGTTACAAAGCTTGTAGATTACAAAAGCTACAAAGCTCCTACATACAGCCACTCTAACACAAACAACAAAATTCAGGACCAATGTCTAATTGCCGCATCAAACCCAAAAACCATCATTAAACTTGAGATTGACATACTATGAGATAAAGATAAGGGGCCTAAGTAGACTGAAGGAAATTTACTAAGCAAGATCATTCCACTGAAGATATCCTCCGTGACCGCCTTCATCTGTAAACTCGTAGACAGCACCCGACGCTGCCAACAAAACCACCAGTATTAGACTTAGTTTACGTTTACTTTTGAACAATGAAAGATGCAAGATGGAGCTACAAGTAAGGCATCCTCTAAACAGGGAATTATGTAAGATGAATAAAACAGAGGCTATTACCTCTGTAGCCACCTTGAACAGGATCATCAGCCAGAAGAAGTGGAGTGTCTAAGTCGATGAATCTGTAAATTACATCTTCACTGGTTAGATTTATGATGGTGATGATTACATTAGAAAGAAATGTGGTGTTTACATGTTAAATATACCTGAAACTCCCAATGCCTGCAGCAAGGTGACCAGAGAATCCCATGGCTAGTCTGGTCTCAACCATTCCCCCAATCATAAGCTCAATTCCAGATGATCTAGCCAATTCAATTACCTCGAGGGCCTCGAGGATTCCGGTTTTGGCGAGTTTGATGTTAACAACATGTACGATACCACCTTCTATGATTTTCTTGAGATCAGTCAAGTCTCTGCAACTCTCATCTGCTGCAACATAGACTCCGAATCTGTCCTTTGCAGCTCGAGTCACGTGACTGAGACCTTCCCAATTGTCTCTGTGGACAGGTTGCTCAAAGAGAACTGGTGTAACCTTCATTTCTGGGGGAAAAAGTCACAACACTTTAGGTTTTGTCCGAGAGAGGTCCGCTAACAATATTCTTTAAAAAAAAGTCTAGCGTTCAAGACCTAAAAGAGAAGATCCACAAATGATTCATAAACTTTTTTACCATGAAGCTTCTCGAGAACTTCAACAGCTTCCTCTGTTTGATAACCCTCATTGGCATCCAAAATGAAGGAACAAGTAGGGTGGACTGCACGTATAGCCTGGAGAACTTCTATGTCAGCCTTAAGATTCTTCCCCACCTTGAGCTTCAAGGTTTCAAAACCTTGTTTCCTATACTTAAGAGCCAAAATTGAAGCTTCCGCAGGAGTAACTATCGGAATCTGAGAATAGACCAACACAAACATCATTTAGACCCACCACATCTATGAAAACACACACAAACCTTCATACTCAAATAGTTTTCAAGCAATATTAACATTCTACAAAAAATTCAAAATTCCATCTTCAAAACTTTACGAATCACACAGAAATAAAAAAAAAGGAATTTGTACCAGCAAGAGCTAAGAGGTAAGAACCGAACTGTTATGTCGGTGGTAATAGTACTTGAAGCTCCACCAAATAGTTTCCACAACGGCACTCCTACACTCTTAGCTGCTGCATCAATCATAGCCATCTCCACCCCACCTCTTACCTAAAACCCATTTCAGAAACTTTTCTTATTTTTTTCTTCCTTGTGATCAAGATCAAAGCCAAATGTAGTAAACCCAAAATTCCTAAACTTGAACTTGAAAAATTCAATCTTTTTTTAGGAATGCTTAAATCACAATTACACAGATGTATGAGCGAGCTTACAGAAGCAAATCGATGACCAGGGAGTAATCTCCCGATCTCATGAAGAACACCACCAAGTGTCATCTCCGGTAACTCCCTCAGAAACTCACAAGCTTCCCGCGCTTTTACCATCGCCGTTATCTGATCCTCCGCCGTAACCGACGGCAAAATCGGAGCTTCTCCCCAGCCGACGCACCCGTCTCCAAGCTCGACCCGAATCGCAACATTACTGACTGAATCAAGCCGTGAGGAAGCGATAGTGAAAGGTGAGATCAGAGGAACGTTCAGCTCTCGGTTCTCTGCTTTACGCACCCTTACCGTGAAATTCTCCGTCAGGGTTTTGAATCCATACGCCGCCGACATAACAGGGATCGTAGATCTCGGCGAATTTTGGAATTTGAGGTTCGAACTTGAATTGACGAGTGAAGAAGAAGACGATACTATCGAAAACATTTTGCTTTTTTTTNTTTTTTTTTTTTTTTTTTTTTTTGGCATTTATAACTAATTTAGGGTTTAAATAGTCTCACTTTTGAATTTCTTATACTTTAATTATCAAAATAATTTTATTACTTATCAAATGTTATTTTTATATTTCATTTCTTTTTGTAAGTGTTTTTTTTTTTAAATAAAAATCAGAAAATTTTACACACCAAATTTAAAATAACATGGGGGAAAAAGAAGAAGAATATAAACATGAGGGGTTTGAATTGTTTAATTAGAGACATGAGGATGAAGAAATAAAAATGGGACAAGGAAGAAGGGCAAAACCATTCCCATTCTTTGCTTCTTGAGTATGTGTTTGTTATTACCTTTGTTACCAAGTCTAGAACCTCTCTTTTCTTCTTATATTTGTTGCAATTTCACATTTACTCCCAAGTGCAAGACATAACAATTTTACATAATCCATCTTTAATTATTGCATTCGCTCTTTCTTACCGCATTCATCTTTTTCTTAGCAAAATTCCATCCAATCATGCCGATATATTCAGGATCTTCGGATTCTGAAGACGAAAGAACGTACCATAAAACAACCAAGCTCTTCAGCCGTCAACGATCAGTTCACTCTATATTTGGTGGTGGTCAAGGTATTTATCTATCTCTATCCCTTCGATCTTATGTGAAAATTATTATACAGTTGGTATTTGTGATAAACAGTTGCAGATGTTATGTTATGGAGAGAGCCGAAAATAGCTGCAACATTGGTGATAGGAGTGAGCCTCTTATGGTTCTTAATGGAAGTAGTTGAATACAATTTCATAACCTTAGTTTGTCATGCTTCCATGACCTCTATGCTTCTTTTCTTCATCTGGTCCACTGTTTCTGATTTTCTCAACTGGTATGTTTATGATATCTTTGAATTTCCGAATTCTCGATTTAATCTTTTTGAGATTTCCTAATCAAATAATACAATGCAGGGAAAGGCCAATAATACCGGAAGTGATACTAGACGAATCTTCTTTCAGACATTTAGCAACAAGCTTCCATATTAGATTCAACCAAATCCTCTCTAAGCTTCTTGACATTGCTTGTGGAAGAGATCCTCCACTCTTTTTTCTCGTAAGCTATTCCTTGAATCATTTACATGTATACGTTTGGATTAATTATTAGTATTAATTATATTTCCTCTAAATTGGTTTACAATATCTTCAGACAACGATCTCACTTTATATCTTATCCATCATCGGGACATATTTCAACTTTGTGAATCTTCTGTTCGTAGGTAAAGAATTAAGTTATCCTCAACTTTATTCTACTGTAGATTTAGTTTCTAATTAACTAACGAAGAATATATATATAATTATTGATGGTACGTCGTTTTGTTCAGGGTTCGTAAGCATGCAGACGATGCCGGTTATGTATGAGATGTACGAGGATGACGTTGATAGAGTGGCGGGTAAGTTGATGAGGAAGCTGAGGAAGCTTTACAGGAAAGTCGACTCGAATGTTCTTAGCAAAATCCCAAGAGGAACTGTCAAAAACAAGAAACTTACTTAAATCTTCTTCATTATAATTGTTTATCATTACTGTATTTACTATATAATTTCAACCCAAACTAATATAAGTACATATCTTTGACTGGTTTTGCTTTTAACGTACTGAGAAAAAGAAGTTAAGATCTGATCAATGATCATCAAATGATATGATGTGAACCACTTTTGAATCATTATATAGTGTTCAACCATGCATAAATGTTATGTAAAATTCTGTAAACTTAAGTAATTATGATTACAATAGACTTTTTTACTTAATATAGAAAAAAAATCAAACTAAAATCCAAATTAACTAGTTTTTGTTTGTAATCCACATTCGACAAAAAAAAAAGTCGGCTAACGATTGAAGATGGACGAATCTCTATTTCGATTGGACCATACATTCTTATTGCATGTGATATATTAAACACGACAAAAATAGTGACTTACATCTCAACTCTCAACCACTTAATTTAGAAAGTTTTTTACATTATCAACTGCTTTGGCTTATCTTATATACAAAGACTAAACTATAAGCTCCTCATCATCTTTCCAAAAACAGAGGAAGAGAAAAGAAAATGGCTATCGATATCTTTCTGTGTGTTTCAGTTTTTCTTGCTTTTGTTGTGTCACTAATCTTTTTCATGAGAAAGATTAGAGAAAACCCAAAATTGAATCTTCCTCCGGGTCCTCCAGGTCTTCCCATCATCGGAAACTTACACCAGTTCGCAGGATTGCCTCACCGATGCTTTCATCATCTATCCATTAAATACGGACCTGTGATGTTTCTTCGCCTAGGGCTTGTTCCAACGGTTGTGATATCCTCGAGTGAAGCAGCTGAAGAAGTTCTCAAAACTCATGACCTTGGATGTTGCAACCGACCAAGAACGGTCACCACGGATTTACTCTCCTACTGTTCTAAGGACATCAGCTTTGCGCAGTACGGCGAGTACTGGCGAGAGATGCGAAAGCTCGCTGTTATCGAGCTTTTCAGCCTTAAAAAGGTTCAATCATTTAGGAATATCAGAGAGGAAGAAGTGGACTTCATGGTGAAGAAACTGTGCCAATCAGCTTCGAAGCAATCTCCTGTGGATCTAAGCAAAACGTTTTTCTCTCTAACAGCAAGCATCATTTGTAGAGTAGCCTTAGGACAGAACTTCAACGAGAGTGATTTTGTAATCGATCAAGAGAGAATAGAGGAACTTGTGAGTGACGCCTTGTTTGTTCTAGGTAGTTTCACTTGCTCTGATTTGTTACCCGGTAGAATTGGGAGATTCTTAGATTGGTTGTTTGGAGGAAACAAGAAGATAAACAAAGTGTTTGAAGAGCTTGATGGTTTTTACCAACATGTGATTGATGATCACTTAGCAGGAAGTAAAAAAACAGTGGATTCTACTGCGGATATTGTTGCTCTCTTGTTGGATATGATGGATAAACAAGGAAATAATGATTATTTCAAGTTCAACATTGATAATATCAAGGCAGTCCTCATGGTAAGAGCTCAAATCTCGCTTCATATATTCTTTTCTCTTTTTTCGAATAAAGGGAAAGAAAAAAATCTAGGCTCTATGGGCTCCGGCCTCAGAGCTCAAATCTTGCTTCATCTTTCATTCTTTCTTTCTTTTTTTGAAAAAAGGGGGAAAAAAAAACTAGTCTTCATATGTGATTTTTGGGTGATAAAGTTTTTATTTTAAACGTCAACTAGTTGGGCTAAACAACTTGGTTCAATGGTTCTCCATAGTTAATTACTCTACGGTTGATTTTACTTACTGTGTTATAGTAGGTATTGTTTTCCAAACAAACCTTTAACTATATATGTATAAGGTCCAATTAACTTATTTTAAAATTTTGCTAACCGTAAACACATATGGCAAACGAAAACAGTTGGAAAATCATGTTTACATTTAGCGTATACGTTTTATAAGATATTTCTTTTTCAAAACGTAGTTTTTGTCATGCAAACACAAAAGTTAAAACAATGAAGAGACTCTTTGGTTTCATTTCTATTATTCTATTACTAATTATGTCTTGACGATCAGGATGTATTTCTGGCGGGGGTAGATACAGGCGCAATAACCATGATTTGGGCAATGACAGAGCTTGCTAGAAACCCTAGAGTGATGAAAAAAGCACAAGAAGAGATCCGAAACACCCTCGGGCTCGAAAGGGATAGAATCACTGAAGACGACATTGACAAAGTTGATTATTTGAAGCTCATAATCAAGGAAACATTTAGATTGCACCCAGCACTTCCTCTTTTGCTCCCAAGAGAAACAATGTCTCACGTCAAGATCCAAGGCTATGATATTCCTCCAAAAACGCAAATCCAACTCAACGTATGGACGATCGGACGTGACCCCGAGCGCTGGACCGATCCTGAAGATTTTATTCCTGAGAGGTTTACCAATTCTTGCGTAGATTTCAGGGGACAACACTTTGAGCTCGTACCGTTTGGTTCTGGTAGAAGGATTTGTCCTGGGATGCCATTGGCGATTGCTTCCGTGGAACTAGTGCTGTTGAATTTTCTTTACTTCTTTGATTGGAGATTGCCTGAAGGAATGATAAGTGAAGAAGACATTGATATGGGAGAAGCTGGTAATCTCACCATTGTCAAGAAATTACCTCTACTACTTGTGCCTGTTCAACACCATTGATGAGACAAAAGCTTGATGCATTGTTCCACTCGTTAGTATC
>NC_025685.1:8104732-8114765 GCF_000633955.1 Camelina sativa | reverse complement strand
AATTGGGAGATTCTTAGATTGGTTGTTTGGAGGAAACAAGAAGATAAACAAAGTGTTTGAAGAGCTTGATGGTTTTTACCAACATGTGATTGATGATCACTTAGCAGGAAGTAAAAAAACAGTGGATTCTACTGCGGATATTGTTGCTCTCTTGTTGGATATGATGGATAAACAAGGAAATAATGATTATTTCAAGTTCAACATTGATAATATCAAGGCAGTCCTCATGGTAAGAGCTCAAATCTCGCTTCATATATTCTTTTCTCTTTTTTCGAATAAAGGGAAAGAAAAAAATCTAGGCTCTATGGGCTCCGGCCTCAGAGCTCAAATCTTGCTTCATCTTTCATTCTTTCTTTCTTTTTTTGAAAAAAGGGGGAAAAAAAAACTAGTCTTCATATGTGATTTTTGGGTGATAAAGTTTTTATTTTAAACGTCAACTAGTTGGGCTAAACAACTTGGTTCAATGGTTCTCCATAGTTAATTACTCTACGGTTGATTTTACTTACTGTGTTATAGTAGGTATTGTTTTCCAAACAAACCTTTAACTATATATGTATAAGGTCCAATTAACTTATTTTAAAATTTTGCTAACCGTAAACACATATGGCAAACGAAAACAGTTGGAAAATCATGTTTACATTTAGCGTATACGTTTTATAAGATATTTCTTTTTCAAAACGTAGTTTTTGTCATGCAAACACAAAAGTTAAAACAATGAAGAGACTCTTTGGTTTCATTTCTATTATTCTATTACTAATTATGTCTTGACGATCAGGATGTATTTCTGGCGGGGGTAGATACAGGCGCAATAACCATGATTTGGGCAATGACAGAGCTTGCTAGAAACCCTAGAGTGATGAAAAAAGCACAAGAAGAGATCCGAAACACCCTCGGGCTCGAAAGGGATAGAATCACTGAAGACGACATTGACAAAGTTGATTATTTGAAGCTCATAATCAAGGAAACATTTAGATTGCACCCAGCACTTCCTCTTTTGCTCCCAAGAGAAACAATGTCTCACGTCAAGATCCAAGGCTATGATATTCCTCCAAAAACGCAAATCCAACTCAACGTATGGACGATCGGACGTGACCCCGAGCGCTGGACCGATCCTGAAGATTTTATTCCTGAGAGGTTTACCAATTCTTGCGTAGATTTCAGGGGACAACACTTTGAGCTCGTACCGTTTGGTTCTGGTAGAAGGATTTGTCCTGGGATGCCATTGGCGATTGCTTCCGTGGAACTAGTGCTGTTGAATTTTCTTTACTTCTTTGATTGGAGATTGCCTGAAGGAATGATAAGTGAAGAAGACATAGATATGGGAGAAGCTGGTAATCTCACCATTGTCAAGAAATTACCTCTACTACTTGTGCCTGTTCAACACCATTGATGAGACAAAAGCTTGATGCATTGTTCCACTCGTTAGTATCGATCGGTTCTTTTGTGTATTTATAGTCTTCATTGAAAGTGTACGATTCTAAAAGCTAAGACTTCCTGAAATATAGATGTATCAATGTATCAAGATTCAAGAAATAATGTATAATTAATAAACAATGAAATATATATGTATCGAGAAACAATAAAATATATATTTATTGGTTCTAAAATATTATATCACTATCACATTCTTAAAATGCTATAACCCGTTTTTTTAACAACAATGTTCATACTTATTATATCTTAGTTTTTTAAAATATTTGCCAAAAGTCAAAATTGAAAGATATATTTTTAAAAAAAGATAAATCTCCTTAAGCTATGAAATATAAATTCTATAAAGAAAAAGTAAATTGAAAGCCAAAGACAAAATTGGTTGGAATATATCAAAATAATGTTTCCCCCTTTATCTATACGGATAAATACAAAAAAAAAATACAAAAAAATTGTCCAAAAATACCAGACCTTTTAAAATAGGGCAATTGTCATAAATACCATTAAAATATATTTTTATTCCAAAAATACCACAATTTAGACAATGACAATGTTGATAATGATTAGGAGTTTAAATTTTTGTTTTATTTTTAACCAATAAAATCCTCAAATTGTAACTCAAAAAAAGGGAAGACTTCCTGACCATTTATCTCCCCTTTGACATCAACTACTCTGAAGTCTGACCCAAAACTCAATCTTCCTTTTATTCCAAGATCTGAATGGAACTGTATCCAAAAATCGAAGTTTCAAACCTAGCCGGTTTACACTGTTTACGTCGTCAAAATATGGGGTATAGTATTGTTGTTAAAATAATTTTGTTAGAAAATTAGGCACTTATTATCTCTTAACCAAAAAGAAAATAACAAATTAGGCACTTATTAAATCAAACAGTTTGATATCTTTTGGTAAAAAGATGATAGTTTTGGTATCTTTGGCAGTTACGTTATATATTGTTCACAAAAAAAAGACTAAACCCTTTTTCATAGAATTTTTTTGCATAGATAATTACACGTTTTGAAAATTATATTAATATATTGGATTCAAGCTCGGTCCGGAGCTAAAGCTCGTAAAGCAAGAGCTTTAGGCAAGAATATTTATTTATAGTTTTTGGGGCATCATTGTCGTAAATCTTTAATGGTCTAGTGGTTTATTTTTTTGTATTTTGTTAGTCGGTCCAAATTTTTTTTGCTTTAGGCATATAAAAAACTTGCGCCGGCCAATACGCCTTTTACGAAGCTTTTACATCGAAAGTCTGATACAAGAATTTTATTTTTGTATTAGTCAAATTTGTACAAACAAGAAAAACGGAGTCACACGCTTCTGAGTAAAAAAAAAAAAAGAAAAACGGAGTCCACGTGAGATAGAAGAGAGAGAGAGCGTCTTTATACTTATACGGTTATACCTCCTCATGCCTCATGCGGCCAAACCCGTTAATTCGGTATTTCTCATCTTCTTTTTAGATTGTTTAATAAAACCTCCCTAATTTTTTATCAATGACAAATACTTAAGCAGTACATAATTATTTCGACGAAATTTCTTGTCCAATAATTTTCTTATATATGTATTTTGGAAAACAAGTGTCATGAATGATCACTTAAAATATTAACCACTATAGATGCAAACCAATTTTTTTTTTAAAAAAAACCTACAAGGCAAATCAACCTGATATATAAATTAATATATACATTATATCACGGTAGTTGTCTATTCTCACCCTAGTTTAGAACTTATAATGGTCAGAAAACCCTTATTTTAATTTCAACTAAGTTTAATTTCCTTGAAAAACCCTAAACTAGAACTATGTATGTTTTTTGTTTTGACAAACGAACTACGTATGTAAATTATCAATATTGACAGAAAAAATGAAAAAAAAATACAAATTTCTTAGGGTAATAGCCATAGACATATAGAATTATAAAAAAGCCTGGCCTCGAACTTCAAGTTTTGTATATTAAAAGAAACATAATCTTTAACTATAAATCATTATGAACTGGATGCGAATTATGTATTAGCATCAACTAATAATATATACTGGATCTAAATCATAATAACGCAGTCAAATGTGTTTATTAGAAGGGAATAATAGACTAAAATGGGTGACTCGGTATTTTGCAGTCTTTTTATTTAAATGTAAATCTGTATAATCAACGAATAATTTTATCAAAAGTCAATGGCCACTATACGAATTTATCGGCTATAAATAGTAGGAAAGCTTTTCACGTTAAACAACTTGACCTCATCCACATTAACTTAAAGAAAGAAAGATGGCGAGACACTTGGAAGATGTAATGAGCATGGCTACAACGACGCATTTCGATGCTAGCTACCTGTTTCATGTTGTGTTCTTGGCTCTGATCGGCTGTTGTGCCCTCTCGGCTATGTTATTCTCCTGCGCCGATGGAGTTTCCAACAACAAACCCAATTCGGCAAACACTACCGGTGGCGGAGGTTGTGGGGGCGGCGGTTGCGGTGGTTGTGGTGGAGGTTGAGAAATTTCATTCGCCTTCGTCGGGAAAAAAACACAAAACATTGGACCATTTTACTTTCCTATTATCGTTATGTAAATAGATCCCTTATTTGTAGTACTGTGTAAGCATAGATTGTGTTTTTCTTGTATATACAAAGAAATACTATTTCTTTCCAATTCCATCTTCAGTTAAACTGTTAATTTGATGAGCTGACGATTAAAAATTCAGAATAAACATCTAATGATAAACCCCAAACAAAAATTATAAAATTTATTTTTTTCTTTAGTCATTTTCATTCTGAATCAGAGAGTAAACATATCCAAATCCCATATTGAAACCTTTTAATCTTCGAAGAGATTCATAATTCTAAGAAAGCGTTGGCTAAGTCTCATGGGCCCTAACAGACACCAGGTGCAGAACCAAGGTTCATGTCTTCATCTGATAAACTAAAATAAGAGTTACCATCAAAGATTCTTCATGGATTCGAAACCCGTACCGGATCAATTGATTGCCAAAAAAGAGACGATCCTAGAGATTATTTGGTGAGACAAGAAGAAAAACGCTGAACGGGAAAAGGTTTTTTCAGGCGCTGATGGCATCTGATTCTTTAGACCTTATCATCTTTGCTTGTAGTTTCTGCATAAAAGCTGGATTGGCTTGGAGTCTCTGTTTTACATATGATGTTCTTATGTCCTCAGCAATCTTGTTCGCTTTCGCAGATTCCTCTATCAAACCGTAAAGAGTTCTCAAGCAGTCTTTCCTGTTTTCCTCTCGGTGTTCAAACCTGTGACAGGGCACAAAACATTTCATGATCCAACATTCTTGTCTCGCGAAAAAAAGAAAAAAAAAGCTTAAGATTTATAGTTATATACCTCTCACTGGTGATTGTAAGCTCGTCTTTTCCCGAATGGTATCTTTTCCCCACAAGTTCCCTTAGCCTTCGAGCCTGATGCTTTGAGAGCCCGAGCTCTTTCACTGTAACAGACATTTTAACTTTCCTGTTCTTTGGATGCCACGCATCGCCTCCAGGAGCAAAAACTATCCTCGATTGCCACCTGAGGATTGGGCCTTTACCGGGGGGATCATCCAAGTCGGTATTCCTATCGGAAGCATCCGTTTCACCAAATTGGGGAGGACCCTCAGCTTCCATTTGATCTCCATACTGAACTACCATCTCATCTTCGAATTCCTTAAAAAGCTCATAAGCTGCTTCGGGCTCAAGTTCACCTCTTTCACACATATCCCCGAGCTCATTAAACTTTGCTTCAACTTTTTTCTTCAATTCATCTGAATGAAAATACAGTTAGGATGTTCCCAATGTTCATATATACGCAACACAAGAACAAAACCAATATGTTTGCTAAACGACCCTACTGATACGACAAGCAACAAATCTAGCATTGTACATTATCTTCAAAGAGTTCAAAAAGAATGGTACTTTTACCAGCAAAATCCAAACAGAAAGGTTAACTACAAAAAAGCTAAGTTAAGAGAGTGTCTTTAGCTATAGACGCACATCAGTTAATCAATTAGCCTAATCTCTGAAGATGGAATACCTCAAAAGGCTCCTAGAAAGTATTCAAAAAATACTTATAACTAAGAATGTGAGCGGATGAACGAGAATATGAAAGTAAAACAGCAATACCAGGAAGAAGCTGGTCCCATTTAAGCATATCCTCAAGAATCTCCTCGCATTCCTTAGTATCGGTAAGACAACCATGTTGAATCCCTTCTCTAATCATGTGATCCCACTTCTTATCGTCCATGTTGAAAAACTCATTCTTCCTCATCTTCTCCGCTACATACTCGGGAGAGTTGTACAAATCCTCGAGTTCGTCGTCAGTCGAATGTGCTTCCTCGAAATCGGATTCCAAATCTTCATCCTTCACATCATCTTTGAAAGGTAGACTCTCGATTTTTTCTAACAACTCATCATCAGTCTCTGCGTGTTTGTCAGCAAGTCTTCTCTGCAGAAGTGCTTCAATAACTCCGGGTAACGCATCTTCATTACCCTCATTGAAATACTTCTCTATACGGGCTTTAAGCTCTGATAACACAAATCAACCAATACAAGAAGTTACTTAAAACCAACATAAACTCAATTTCAAACAATTCTACTAGTTCATCAGAAAACCATAATAAGAAAACTCCAAATCTCAGATCGAAGGATCATTACTACTAGTATCCAGGACTGACGAGATGAGAATCAAACTCATCCAACTTCAACTAATACTACGGCGTATAACGAATCACCATTTCCACAGCTTGAACATAGGATAGAGTGTTTTTACCTTTGCTGCTTACATCCTCAACAGCTAGATCTTTATTATCGGATGAATCTACAGGAGAAGATTCAGGAGGATTAGTCGAGTTCTCGCCGGGCGAGTCGGATTCGGAGGAGAAAAATCTGAATTTGAAAGGAACCGGAGCGGCTATTGGAGCGAGGAAGGGAACATAGGCGGAACGTTGATGGGTTATCCGAGGAGAAAGGATGACTCTGCGAGCGCAGAGAGAGGCATTTCTGAAGAGAGCGCCTCTCATGGCGTGGATCGAAGATTTAGGGTTTTAGGGTTCGTAAGCCCAAGTAGCAGAGAAGCTTATTTTAACGCTGTTAACAAATTTTATNTTTTTTTTTTTTTTTTTTTTTTTTTCTGGCAACAGCTATTACTAGATCAGCTAGCTGCTCAGAGGGGGCAATGAGAAGGAGCCAATTTTTTAGTCTGGCTTTGTTTATCTAATTGAAGAATAATTATATTATTAACCTACTGTAAAACAGTTCTGATGGTTTTGGTTTTTAATTTTTTATATAAGCTTCGAGTCAAGACAATTTCAAAACTATAATTTGATCTAAACCACAAATTCTTCAGTCCAATAAAAAATCTTATTATACTGAAAATTACTGAAAATTCAATCCAATAAAAAATAAAAAAGTAATAATATTATACTCATAGAGACACATTTAGTTATTTTGTAACAAAAAATAAAACAAAAGTGTTATTTTTCAAAACTTTATCACACAATTTTATTAATATAAATTAAGTTTAAGCTTTAAATATATATTATATATTAGAAAAAAAGATTTATTGAGATGCATGTGGGTTACCCGCGGATCTCACGAATTCGAGTGAGACAGATGCAAAGATATTTTGTGGTTCAAAATATTTAAACCCGTTGTGGGATGGCTTAGCGGACGAGTTTGACCGGGTTAATAATATTATTTAAATCATTTGGTTCATGAAATTTTAGTTTTTTGTGGTTTTTATTTGATTTGATAGTTCAAAATTTTGAGAATAATCTAACTGAACACTAATTCGTCAATCCAGATTCGCCATCTAAAATTTATGGTGAAACAATTAATATTTGAAACTTTCATAAACTTTATCAATTTAAACCAATATAAATTTTTATTATAAATGTTATACTAAATAAATATATTTACAAATGTAATAGCTCAAACAAAAATTTCTTCCCGTACAACAGCATTGGTTTTTACCTAGTTAGTTCTCATGGTTTTGGTTTTTAATTTTTTATATAAGCTTCAAGTCAAGACAATTTCAAAACTATAATTTGATCTAAACCACAAATTCTTCATTTTACTACACCCAATTATTGTGTACTTAGAAAAACTTTCCAGACAATTTTTATCTCCCAAAGTATTTTTTTATTGTAAAGTTTTCAACTTGTTCACAATTTTACAGTGTTCTGTTTTTCATATCGGGTCTCTTCTCTCAAGCATCTCCAAGCACATGGGGAACAGGGGAAGAAAGCTTATAGCTTTTGGTTCTAGACAAAGGTTTCAATCGGTGAGAACATTTTCCACTATGCACCAAACGCATTTCAGATTAGTCTCTGAAACATATTGTATTAACATGACTTCGGTCTTAAACGGATGAGCACGGAATTAGATAATGATCTAGGATCTTTAACAGGAATTTCATATATGTTTTGAATTTGTCCTTTGTCAATATTTTTACGGTACGCACACACACACACACACACACACACCTTTGATTGAATGATGATCATGGACATGGTGCAGCATCTACTCCATTTGAAGTAGATCAAAATACCTTCAACGTTCGCCCAGTATAAATACTTATAGAAAAATCATCCAAACAATTTTTATTTTCCAAATATAGAAGAAAAACAAGATAGAGATAAGTAATAACTATGATAAGAACTTTAGAAAACGATATAGCAAAGCCTATGTATATGTAACCAGATGTAACACGACGTTACATGTCATAAACGAAAGACCAGAGCGCGCCGTGTAAAATAGCTATACGGTCACACTTTGCGCGTTTATTACCAAAAATCCAGCTTTTTAAAGCGGCTGAGATGCAGCCATATGTTGTTGTTGCTGTTTGCCGCCGTCAAGAGCCATCTGCTTGGACATATCAGCTAGAGCGGCTGCCGCTGCAGCTGGTGTCATGCTTTGGTATGGAGACGCTAACGGAATGGCAGTGTTGGCAGCAGGAGGCTGTGCGTGGTAATACACTGTCTCGTTTGGAGGGTTTGTGTATTCGTAGGCCCCACCGTAATTGGTGTTTGAGCTATGTTGAGGAGCTCCAATACTGTAATTGGCGTTTGCGTTTGTGGCATGTTGAGGAGGAACTCCAGTACTGTAATTGGCGTTTGCGTTTGTAGTATGTTGAGGAACTCCAGTGTAACCCATGTATTGATGCTGCTGCTGAAGCTGAAGAACATGAGGGGGAGAAGCACGGTAAACGTTTTGGGCAGCTTCAGGTCTCGAGTTTGTGGCGGGTTTTGAGATCGGGTAGAGTGGGGGAGTTCCTGCTGGGACATACTGCTGAGATTGCGGGACAGACATCACGTAAACCGGGTAGTTTTGTTGCTGATGAGAGTAAACTGGGAAGTATTGAGATGCGTGAGGGATGTACTGAACGCCTTGGTGTAAGTAAGGTTGTTGAACCGTTGGTTGGTGTTGTTGTTGATCCATGGTTGTGTATGTACCTGGCTGAGATTGGATATGGGAAGTGGTGAGGGGTGAAGTAGTTTCAGTCTGAGGTAAGACATGGGAGCTTTGGACCGAGGTAGTTTCAGGCTGTGTCACTGGAGGAGCTTTTGGCAGAGCTGGAGGTTGGTCTTGGTAGTACATTGGCTTCGAAAATGAAGTAGCAGAAGAAATGCTCGTATCACTGTATAAAAAAAGGAGACATCAGCATTTAGAATCATAAGAGTCATAAAACAAAGCTAACATCACTTGTAATGCATGGTTCAATGAGTATGTGTATGTCAATTTCCACACAAACGGCTAGTACTACAAATTGATGGAATCTCTGAATGTATACTGTGAAGCAAAGATCATCAAATATTATTCGGATTTGACACAGCTTAAGATGATTTCTCCATTGTCAATTCATAAACCATACTTGAAACCAGTGTTCTATCTATCTATTTTAGCTACTTAGCCTAGGTGTAACCCAAAACACACATGTAAAGATGATAGAACAGAAACAGTATAAAGACAATCACAAATCAACGGCAAGCTGACAAAAAAAAGAGATGGAGAAACCAAGAGATTGAGATATGAAATTACCAAGATCATTCATCTATCTAAACAACAAGTGTATGAGTCAATGAATGAGTGGCGGTAGAAGAAGAAAGTACCTTGCAACAGAATCAGGGGATGTCAAAGCATACCCTCCGGTAGTTCTCGGTGGGATCGTTACTGGCTGCATCGGCAAAGGTGGCTTCCTGTAGCCAGCTGATACACCTGAATCGGACCGATCGTCATGCGGTGAAACCTGGCCATTGCTTGGGGGAGCAGAACTATCACTAGGTGCGTTGTTATAAGCCATTGAAGCATCAGTCATGGCACCAGACGGAACCATCATTGGCCGATTTGTCATCAAGCTAATTCCATCATCAAATTGCCTCTGAGTTTGCATGTTTGAGAAGGTCATCTGTGCCAACTGTTCCTCAATCCTCTGGTCTTCGCTGACTCTAACGCGAATCGGTGGCAAATTGGAAGTAGAAGGAGAAGACGATGATGATCCTATCGAAGAACCAGCGGCTTCCATCATCGGCGAGTCAGGCATCGAGCTCATATGCATCTCCTGATGCGAAATCACACCGTTAGGAGCCAACAAATCCCCTCGTTTATTGTTCTCGCC
>NC_025685.1:8067719-8100383 GCF_000633955.1 Camelina sativa | reverse complement strand
CCTACTGTAAAACAGTTCTGATGGTTTTGGTTTTTAATTTTTTATATAAGCTTCGAGTCAAGACAATTTCAAAACTATAATTTGATCTAAACCACAAATTCTTCAGTCCAATAAAAAATCTTATTATACTGAAAATTACTGAAAATTCAATCCAATAAAAAATAAAAAAGTAATAATATTATACTCATAGAGACACATTTAGTTATTTTGTAACAAAAAATAAAACAAAAGTGTTATTTTTCAAAACTTTATCACACAATTTTATTAATATAAATTAAGTTTAAGCTTTAAATATATATTATATATTAGAAAAAAAGATTTATTGAGATGCATGTGGGTTACCCGCGGATCTCACGAATTCGAGTGAGACAGATGCAAAGATATTTTGTGGTTCAAAATATTTAAACCCGTTGTGGGATGGCTTAGCGGACGAGTTTGACCGGGTTAATAATATTATTTAAATCATTTGGTTCATGAAATTTTAGTTTTTTGTGGTTTTTATTTGATTTGATAGTTCAAAATTTTGAGAATAATCTAACTGAACACTAATTCGTCAATCCAGATTCGCCATCTAAAATTTATGGTGAAACAATTAATATTTGAAACTTTCATAAACTTTATCAATTTAAACCAATATAAATTTTTATTATAAATGTTATACTAAATAAATATATTTACAAATGTAATAGCTCAAACAAAAATTTCTTCCCGTACAACAGCATTGGTTTTTACCTAGTTAGTTCTCATGGTTTTGGTTTTTAATTTTTTATATAAGCTTCAAGTCAAGACAATTTCAAAACTATAATTTGATCTAAACCACAAATTCTTCATTTTACTACACCCAATTATTGTGTACTTAGAAAAACTTTCCAGACAATTTTTATCTCCCAAAGTATTTTTTTATTGTAAAGTTTTCAACTTGTTCACAATTTTACAGTGTTCTGTTTTTCATATCGGGTCTCTTCTCTCAAGCATCTCCAAGCACATGGGGAACAGGGGAAGAAAGCTTATAGCTTTTGGTTCTAGACAAAGGTTTCAATCGGTGAGAACATTTTCCACTATGCACCAAACGCATTTCAGATTAGTCTCTGAAACATATTGTATTAACATGACTTCGGTCTTAAACGGATGAGCACGGAATTAGATAATGATCTAGGATCTTTAACAGGAATTTCATATATGTTTTGAATTTGTCCTTTGTCAATATTTTTACGGTACGCACACACACACACACACACACACACCTTTGATTGAATGATGATCATGGACATGGTGCAGCATCTACTCCATTTGAAGTAGATCAAAATACCTTCAACGTTCGCCCAGTATAAATACTTATAGAAAAATCATCCAAACAATTTTTATTTTCCAAATATAGAAGAAAAACAAGATAGAGATAAGTAATAACTATGATAAGAACTTTAGAAAACGATATAGCAAAGCCTATGTATATGTAACCAGATGTAACACGACGTTACATGTCATAAACGAAAGACCAGAGCGCGCCGTGTAAAATAGCTATACGGTCACACTTTGCGCGTTTATTACCAAAAATCCAGCTTTTTAAAGCGGCTGAGATGCAGCCATATGTTGTTGTTGCTGTTTGCCGCCGTCAAGAGCCATCTGCTTGGACATATCAGCTAGAGCGGCTGCCGCTGCAGCTGGTGTCATGCTTTGGTATGGAGACGCTAACGGAATGGCAGTGTTGGCAGCAGGAGGCTGTGCGTGGTAATACACTGTCTCGTTTGGAGGGTTTGTGTATTCGTAGGCCCCACCGTAATTGGTGTTTGAGCTATGTTGAGGAGCTCCAATACTGTAATTGGCGTTTGCGTTTGTGGCATGTTGAGGAGGAACTCCAGTACTGTAATTGGCGTTTGCGTTTGTAGTATGTTGAGGAACTCCAGTGTAACCCATGTATTGATGCTGCTGCTGAAGCTGAAGAACATGAGGGGGAGAAGCACGGTAAACGTTTTGGGCAGCTTCAGGTCTCGAGTTTGTGGCGGGTTTTGAGATCGGGTAGAGTGGGGGAGTTCCTGCTGGGACATACTGCTGAGATTGCGGGACAGACATCACGTAAACCGGGTAGTTTTGTTGCTGATGAGAGTAAACTGGGAAGTATTGAGATGCGTGAGGGATGTACTGAACGCCTTGGTGTAAGTAAGGTTGTTGAACCGTTGGTTGGTGTTGTTGTTGATCCATGGTTGTGTATGTACCTGGCTGAGATTGGATATGGGAAGTGGTGAGGGGTGAAGTAGTTTCAGTCTGAGGTAAGACATGGGAGCTTTGGACCGAGGTAGTTTCAGGCTGTGTCACTGGAGGAGCTTTTGGCAGAGCTGGAGGTTGGTCTTGGTAGTACATTGGCTTCGAAAATGAAGTAGCAGAAGAAATGCTCGTATCACTGTATAAAAAAAGGAGACATCAGCATTTAGAATCATAAGAGTCATAAAACAAAGCTAACATCACTTGTAATGCATGGTTCAATGAGTATGTGTATGTCAATTTCCACACAAACGGCTAGTACTACAAATTGATGGAATCTCTGAATGTATACTGTGAAGCAAAGATCATCAAATATTATTCGGATTTGACACAGCTTAAGATGATTTCTCCATTGTCAATTCATAAACCATACTTGAAACCAGTGTTCTATCTATCTATTTTAGCTACTTAGCCTAGGTGTAACCCAAAACACACATGTAAAGATGATAGAACAGAAACAGTATAAAGACAATCACAAATCAACGGCAAGCTGACAAAAAAAAGAGATGGAGAAACCAAGAGATTGAGATATGAAATTACCAAGATCATTCATCTATCTAAACAACAAGTGTATGAGTCAATGAATGAGTGGCGGTAGAAGAAGAAAGTACCTTGCAACAGAATCAGGGGATGTCAAAGCATACCCTCCGGTAGTTCTCGGTGGGATCGTTACTGGCTGCATCGGCAAAGGTGGCTTCCTGTAGCCAGCTGATACACCTGAATCGGACCGATCGTCATGCGGTGAAACCTGGCCATTGCTTGGGGGAGCAGAACTATCACTAGGTGCGTTGTTATAAGCCATTGAAGCATCAGTCATGGCACCAGACGGAACCATCATTGGCCGATTTGTCATCAAGCTAATTCCATCATCAAATTGCCTCTGAGTTTGCATGTTTGAGAAGGTCATCTGTGCCAACTGTTCCTCAATCCTCTGGTCTTCGCTGACTTTAACGCGAATCGGTGGCAAATTGGAAGTAGAAGGAGAAGACGATGATGATCCTATCGAAGAACCAGCGGCTTCCATCATCGGCGAGTCAGGCATCGAGCTCATATGCATCTCCTGATGCGAAATCACACCGTTAGGAGCCAACAAATCCCCTCGTTTATTGTTCTCGCCACCAGCATTAGTTTCTAGGTTTTGGATCTCGGCGTCTCCGCCGCTAGCCTCATCGAGATTTACCAAGGTGTTATTCACAGCGGCGGAATCTGACAAACCTCGAGGAAGCAAACCGGATTGATTGAGAGCATCGACGAACCAAGTGTCAGATTTCGCGCCGTCAAGCAGAGATCCCATGGTGGCGGCGGTCTCGAGCTTGTTAGCGAAAAGAAACAACCGGATCCGTTGCGTAGCAGTCGCCGTCGCTGACGAAGTCACGCGATCGTACTCCTCGATCATATTCTCCAGATCTTCATCGGTAGTGATGGTGACGAGTGAATCGAGATCTTCGCTAGGGAGCTGGTACTTGAGTGTAAAGGACCGGCCGTTGAGAAGCATACTAGATAAACGAGATCGGAGCGAAGACAGTGACGCGCGTCGATCAACAACAACAAGACGAGTATCGCCGCCGGCGTACGTCAACGATTTGTCGTGTGGACGAGGCATGATGTGGCCGCCGAAGCTGCACATAAGACGAAGCTTAGCGCCGGGAACAGCCGCAAGCGGCTCCGGATTACCACCGGTATCAACAGGGAAGGCGCGTGGAGATCCATCGATCGGTTGTTGAACGGAAACGCTCTTGACTGCCGCCGGAATAGCGGAAGAGACGGCGGCGGAAGTAGGATTTGGGGTTAGTTGCTGCGATAAAGAAGGGAGTGGGGTCTCCATGGGTTCGACGATAATGACGGGATTGGTTAGTTTGGATTGGTTTATATATTGATTGATTGTTCGAAACTAATCCACCTTTATTAATCGTAAACATAAAACCAGTGTGTAATGTATTGTGAATTATGATATGATTTTTATTTTATTTTTGCCAAAAAACGATTTTAACAATTAAAATAAATATATTGTATTTTTACATTGAAAGAAAGAAAAAAAAAAAAAGAGAAAATGTTAGATTCTCTGCAGAGTGAGCTGGAGAAATTACTCATCGCCAGGTAATTTATATATGTACTTAAACTATACAAATTGGTACAGTCAACTTCATATATTTTATAATTAACGTAATGTAATGACAACAAAAAAAGTACCTCTAAAAGCTGTTTTGTGCGTATCCAAAATTAAAGCTTTTTTTTTTGTTCTGAAATTTTAAGATTGGTTTCTCTGTTTTTTTAATTATAAAAAAGATCTGAAGTTTTGTCTTTAGATCTGTTAATAAAGAAAAAGTATTGTACATCTAATAAAACAATACGATATACACATGTATCAGAAATGATGTTGATGTTTGTGTGTTTAGAAAGCTGTGTAGTGTTATTATTTTATTTTGCTGTAGAATGTTTAGTAATTAGTATATATAATAGTTTTGTGTCCTTTGACAATGGTTAAATTCTTTTACGAGTTCCAACATTACAGCTTTGATGCAATTTGTTTTTAACAATCTGGTTCACAGATCAACTTAAATGAGAAAAAACTGAGCTCAGATGAACATAGTGGATCCCGAAGAAGGTGGATGAATCTGGACCTCCTTATGGGAAAATCAAACAAAACCCATGTGGATAAATTTCGGTTACCGTGTCCGGTTTACTTCAACCGGACGTTACACGTTCGTTTCCCAAAGTTTACCCCTCGACGTAACTGTTGAAACTTGTTAAAAAAAGAGGTTATCAACATTCCCACCACTAGTTGCCACAATCACGGACATTGAAATATTATGAGTTATGACTCTTCTCATATAAGATCTTTCTTTTATTTTATTCATATTTTCAAAAAGTGGTGCGCTCGTACTATAGACATTTTAACAATGTACCTTTCTTTGATTGGCCAGAAAATCATACAAAATCGGCTTGAAAATATTAAAAACTTAGAACAAAGAGTCACTTTGCTTAATTAATACGGATCCAATGCTACTGCAAAGTTGAAACCAGAACCCGAGAGAGGAAATTCAGGAACAGAAGTAAACCAATTTGAACCAAACCAAAAAAATTTCTAAACATGGTTTAACAGCAATGTCAAAGATAGAAACATTTTTTGGTTTTGATGTTAAGATATTGGCACACTCAACCTAGCTAGAAACATATGAATATATTATTTACTATAAGTCAAATGAAAGTATACATGTTGAACGAAGGAACAATGTATCAGTTTCTGTTTTGGTGTAACAATACAACTAATGTATCAGTTAGTGAAAACAATCATACAATTAGAAATTCACATGCATGGAGTTTAACATTGACTAGGAAAATTTCAGAATTCAGAATCAGTGCTTTCACGATGGCGATCGTGAGGAGAAGAGGTGGAGGCGCCATGCTCGACGTCATTGTCCAACATACCTTGTGAACTGGTTCGGGTCATCGTCGTGGTGGCTCGACCAGTACTTCTCTCTGCCAACATTCTAAAATACGCATGTGGTGCCCATCCTGTTATTATAATATAACATCATTAATCTTTCATTCTTTATCATCAACAACAAAGCAATAATAACATGATGGTAGGTAGGTTTTGCCGTTTTGGTAACATATATATATATATTTTTTGTTAATTTTCATACGTACCGTTGTCGTCGTAAGGGTAAGGAAAGAAGTGGAGGTAAGAGAAAGAAGCGACTAAGAGTCCGATGATAGCTCCGACGAAAACGTCGGTCCAATGGTGCCAATAGTCGTCGACGCGTGTTATTCCGATGAGAATTGCTACTAGTATCGGTAAGAACACGAGGCATAGCTTCGCCACGTGTCCTCTTCTGTCAAATACTTTGATTTTACCCGATAAGTACCACGCCAAGAATGTTAAACCGGCGAATGACCCTACATATATACCACGTAATCAACCATTTTAACTAAACGAGAATCAATTCATATGTTACTTGTCTTTTTAAAAACTTTATTAGAAGAACTTACACGAAGTGTGACCACTAGGGAAACTCTTGTAACCTTCTTTGATTATCTTTTTAACTCCATGACACACAACATCCTTAGTATCCGGGTGAAATTTCTGCATTTCTTTCAGATTTGCACAAAATAAGAAACAATTCCCTCATGATAAACTAACTTAAACCGGGAACTTAATCGTTGATTTAATGGAACTGATGAAATGGATCCATAGAAATGTACATACCGGTTTACCATTGGGGAAACATCGGTAAAAGAAGTTAGGTCTTGGCCTACCGACCGCGTCTTTGATGGAATCAGTGGTGACTCCAGTCACAAGGCATGAGAATCCGATACCTATACGCAATTCACAAATATTCTTATCAGCTACTCTAAATATATATAATCGTATGGATTTCACCATTACGGCCGGTTCAAAATTCAAGTAATGAAGGAAGTAGTACATTTGAGGATGGACAGGATTAGAAATTAACTCACCGAGAATGGCGTGATGAAGATCATACACATCTCTTCGAAAGAAATAGTACACTATGAAGATGCACATAGGAACCAATATACAAATAATCTACACATACACCATACATATTAATCATCAATCAGCGACAATTGCAATATTTCCTTGTGATGTCAGGCACAATGATCAAGGTATACGTTTCTTGGTAAACAGGTTTACTTACCGGGACAGCCCACATAGGGATGGTGTCTTCATTAAATGGGAAAGTGAGATCGGTTAACATGTCTGGTCCAATGTAGCGATGAAAAGGTTCGATAACATTGAGTACAATGTCAATGAGACCGAGGACTACGAGAATAAGCCAGTCACAAAGATGTTCTCGAGCCACCTTCCATCCATGGCTCTTCACCGAGTGAGCACCAAGCATTATCTTAGCCATCTCTCAGGCTCTCATCAAATTAACCTGAAACAACAGTTTCATTGTAATCAAATCTAATCTTTTACATAATCTAGGTTTTCAGAGTCAAACTTTAATTTTGCTATGCAAATGTTCTCTAGATGAAATCTATACCATGGTTTGTTTCGTCTTTGTGTTCGTAATCATAAATCAACGCGACGATACCAAAAAAAAAAACAATATTCATCATACAAACATATATATATATGCATTACAATTAGACAAGAGAGGATTTGTGATAAAATGATACCTGATGGGTGAAACGCGAGATCAATCGATCGCAGGTCGAGGATTAAACAAACCCTAATTAATATAGTCTATTACTGCTACAATTGTTACAATTGTCATAAATCTATAAACAGTTCCTTGGTTTCTTTTTGAAACGGTGAATGGGATGAATTTGGGGTGGGATATGAAAAATATTTGTTTATCGCAAAATTAACTTTTTCTTTTTTTCCTTTTTGGTTTTTCGTTTTGAAAACAGTTATGAAACTTTGGATTTTTTTGGTTTTTCTATTGACATAGATTTTTTTTTTTTTTTTGGTTTTATGGGTTGAATATTTAAAACCTGTCTAACTAAGGCCTAAAAAACTGACGACTGAATGAAGATCATTCATTTGTTCCAAATTATCGTGTTCATTAATTAAAATAAGTTTGCTATTATATTTTTTTTTTTTAAACTGACTAATGAAGATTTATTTTAACGTACTAACATTAATCGCTCATTATCCCTTAAACAAATGAGTTTTTTTTTTTCTTTTCACAAACGACTAATCAGTCATTCAACTCATAAGAGAGTATATATCTTCCACTAGGAGGCCACAAAGAGCCGAACAATCCAAGACACCAACCAACATAGTGGTCGAACAAATGTTAAAGCTAAAAACAACAAGATTGCTCAAATAAATAAATATGTAAAGGTGAACTCTCACAACCGATGAAGAAAATTTATCTACCTTGGCAGTAGGAAACAAAGCTTGCAGGGTCCTTATTTGGTAAGGCTAAACAATCAGTATCAACAGTTGTTGAACGAAAAAAAAAAATTAACATCCTCGCTCCTGCTCCAAGCAGAACAGCCTTCAAAACAACTATTTTTGTAACAAACCACTTAAACACATGTGAAGTATTTTGGGAAAATAATAAGTTACGTAAAAGAGAATTAAGGACTAATTAAGGAAGCCCAAACAAATGAGATTAACTCGAAGGTGCAAAAAAAATGGGTTCTCTGTCTAAACAGCCACAAAAAGATAGAGAACACCATCGAATAAACTATTTAGAATGGGTTTCATCAAGCCCACTATTTGTAGGGCAAAAAATGATAAACGTAGCGGTGAGGATTCGAAGCATTCACCACATAGTTATTACGTAAACCACTAAACCTTGTTTTGCGTATACATAGATCGAGTTGAGTTCAAATTATGTACTAGTGCAAAGGAGGTTACAGATCGTAGTTGCATTATACTTTTTTATGATTCGGTTGCATGAAAATAGTAACCACTTAACTACAATAACATAATTATACTATTTATTTTAGTATTACTTCCTTCCTCAATCATACATTTGATAAAAAAAGTCCGCATGAGTAATTAGTTGAGAAATGAGAACTAATAAAGATATGAAAGAAACGAGTTATAATTTGATGGGACTAGCGAGATATAGAAATGACTAACTCGTGCTCATGACTAGTTTTAAGTAGGGGTACAAGTAGAAACGCACCCACATCCTTATTGCTTTTTAGATGGTTGTAATGCGAAGACTGTGAGTGAAATCGTGGTTGTATTATTTTCCTAGATACATATATAGTCTTCAACTATTTTATATCTATCGTGAAAAGAAAAAGGAAAAAAAAGCATCGAAGAAGACAAAAACATATTCAGACTCTTGAGTCATAATGATAAGAAGTTTCAAAGGTACACCAAATCTGAATTTCAATTTCTGTGGTCTACTCTACATACACTCTACACTACAATAAGACATAAATGGTTTTGTAATGAATAATATGGGACACACAAGTTTCAGCTTTAATTCAAGAGTGGTACTGATCTAGCTCCCTCATCTCTCTAAATATATCAATCTCTTGTTACCACATGTGCCACTCTGCAATGAAAATTCCATTTTCAATTATCAATTAATGATTATCTCATCAGTATAGTACTCTTCCCCACTTATTTAATTCTATTGTCTATCACTCTTTAAAGTCCCTCCTCCTCCATATCTAGTTGTTATGATTCCTTTTTTGACCTCTTCTCTTTCTTTCTCCAATAGGGAAACTAATATTAGTTCCAAAAGAAAAAGTCACCTCACTTACTGTTATCCAAGTCCAGTATTGCGTAAGACATGTCTATTATTTGATATGTATTGAATTTTTTCACATTTTAGTCCCCAAGAAATAAGAATAACTAGAAAAGAAAAAGAAAAGTAAATTACAAGAGAAAAAGGACAACACCATGAATAACCAAAACACTAAGTGTTGATTCCCTTCTTCATGGCATAGTCCCTACTTTGGTGATCTGTCGTTTTCCCTCTTCAATCTTTGATAATTCTCTGTTTACATTCGCCAACCCTTCCTGTTATATATATCTAAGTAGATTTGTATAATTAATAGCAGAATAAATTGTTTTTTTTCTTTAATATGTTTTCTTCGTCACTAATTTGTTCTTCTCCTTTTTTTTGATAACCACTAAAACTAGGTTTTAATTGACTAAGAAAGAGCCACATCTCTTTATCGGGTATCGCATCAAACTAAAATTAAGTCAAGCGCAATGTTACCCCACTGGACTCGAGTTATAGTTAATAGTTATGCATAGAAAGGGATAATCTTCTTAGCAAAAAAAATAGAAAGGGATAATCTACAGTTTATAAGTTATAGAGTTGTTTCGAAGAAAATATACTAATTTGATCATTACATAAAGAAAACTAACAAAAAAAGTTGTTTTAGAGACGATCACTGTTTTGGAGATTTCACCCACAAAAAAAAATCACTGTTTTGAGAGATGTGCGGTCATTGATTAATTTGTTCTAATATTAC
This sequence comes from Camelina sativa, assembly GCF_000633955.1. Taxonomy (NCBI): domain Eukaryota; kingdom Viridiplantae; phylum Streptophyta; class Magnoliopsida; order Brassicales; family Brassicaceae; genus Camelina; species Camelina sativa. The sequence goes on along the minus strand of NC_025685.1, from coordinate 8,090,201 downwards.
TAGTGACGATACGTAATTGCAAAAAGTTACTATTTTTGGTTTTTGTCGGTTGAAACACACGAAAGGTTTATATTTTGTCCTATTGTTTTTAATTATGTAAGAAGTTAAAAATGGCACCCCTACCACATTGAGGACGTACGGTTGGTTGGTGGGTTTAGGATTTTTGCCAGCCATTGCCAATCAAAACTTTCACGTCAATTAAAATCTCCTCCACATCTCCATAAATCACATGATTACCACATCAATTGGCTCGTGTTTCTAGCCAGTTTTTTGGCTGTGTTCTGCGGAAGTATTCGGTGCTACTATATATCTACTAAAATGCCGAATATCAATAATTTTCTGATATTATAAGTTTTTATATAGCCCAACAGACAAAAATCATAATTAAATTCTAACCAATTATATTATAATTCATGGATTTAACTAGGTATATATATTAATATATACTGAATGCATAACGAAGTATTGTATTTCCCAACAATGGATTCTTTGATTAGAAAATAATCAATCTCCTAGTTTTAGAAATCATATGATTTCGTATTATCAAATGAAGAATTGATGTTGGGTACGTTGGGTTGTGTGGCCTGTGTGTGAAGGGGAAAGTACGTAGATTAGAAAGAGTCAACATTTTGGTACTCAACTTACTCCGATCCTCTATATATTACACATTACTCTCCATTATCCCTTAGTCACTTCATACTCTTCCTATAATCTATATATATACACCTACATGCTTTTAAGCCTTTTATATATATAATATATATACTTACGCTATTACACATATAGACACACATATGTATACACATTTATACATACATATTGTTGCATATCACACACAGGTTTGAGAGTGATGTTGGTTGTTGACAGAAGATAGAGAGCACTAAGGATGACATGCAAGTACATATACATATATATCATCACACCGCATGTGGATGTTAAAATATGTATAACACATTCAAGAAAGAAAAGATAAAGAGAGAGAGAGAGAGAGAGAGAGATAGGGGAGAGAAAGAGAAAGAGCCTGCATCTAATCTTCTGTGCTCTCTATACTTCTGTCACCACCTTTATTTCTTCTTCTCTCTTACCTACATACACACACACACACACATTCACATATATGCATAATACCTACATATGAGTACGTACATACCACATATCCGTAAGGTTGATTTATGTTTTGTGAACATTTACTTAATTTTTTTGCCACTAGAATGAATTCAGCGCAGGTGAAGATTATTTTTGTGGATAATTTGATATGTCATATCGTGTTATGGAAACACCAATGTTGGTAATATATATAGCATTTGCAATGTACATATAGTCTGATGCAGTTTGCTTTAGAAATTTTAATAGTTTCTTCATTATTTCCAACAACTACATTGCATTGTGAAATTTATTACAACTAAATTTTCTTATATAGTTCATTTAATTCGTTTGGCAGAAAACAACAATCACGATGACGCTGTCAAACATGTTTTGTTGTCTTAACACAGGTCTTCTTATGAGATTGGATGGATATGAAAATAGAGTAGAAATTCTAAAATTGGACACAACACAGAAAGTCGAAAACGAATAAAATATCATGGATTTTTCTTCTTCAAGGCAAGTGGTTACAATTTACAATGTCTCTTTGTCTTATCTCTATATATGTACAAAAGAAAAAAAGCTATCATGATTTTCAACATCACCGTGTCCTACCTTGTATTTTTCTTTTGGTTTCAGCCGATTGCATAATCTGCCAGAGATACAAAGTTCAAATACCTCCATTTCTTTATATCTGTCTGGCCAAGATCTACTCCCCTTCCGCATCAGCTATGTTCTAAGAACCTACTGGTAGACTCGTTCTCGGAATCAAAAACCAACCATGTGATGTCGGCTCGTTTCCCCACGGCCTTGGAACTTCTCTTTGCATTAGAAGAAGAATCTGAATTCTTGTCCATATACAATAGTATAAGGTTTTATTAATAGACTTATCAATTGTTATGTGCACTGAAAGCCTATGTGTTCTCTAGTTGTTTGTGTGTGTGTGTGTTTTTTTTAAAAGTTTTCGTTAGGGTTGAACATTGGGATAACGTCCTATTTCCCCATCAAAACTATCTTATCGTACTAGATGGAGCCGGAACTTTGACATCGTCGTAAGTATCCACAAAACAAGATCTCTCAACCTATATATCTCCAAATCTAAAGTTCTCATTTACTTCTCCATATTTTTTGGTTTAATCGATTTACAAATTAAACCGCTAGAAAACCAGTCAAACCAGATATAAAACATAGTTTAAAACCCGATTGACCTTATAAACCCGACCCGGTCTAAGAATTTTTATAACCCGATCAGAAATTCTCAAACCTAAGAACCCTAAAATCATCATTTTCTAAAATCATCATTTTCTAAAATCATGAACACCGTCTCTTGCATTGGGGCAATATGTTTCAGGTGGGTGCATAAACCCAGCCAATTTCCTACCAAACTCTCGCTTATCCACCACTGGCGCCAAGAGAAGCCCTCGTGACTTCCACATTCCAGTAATCATTTGTGTTCTTAATTGATTTTGGAGTTGAAAAAAATTTGTAATTTGAGAATTTTTTTTGCAGATTTTATCTTCATTTCTGATCGGATTTGATGTGTTCTTGGTTCAGTGAACCATGATTCCAATCACCAGAACTTGAATAAACCCAACTAAGAGTTTTGGAGCTGCAATCGTCTATAAAAAAGGACCACGTGAATCTCCATTATATACAACAATTATGATTGATCTTTTATGTCAATTTGGTTGAATTGTTTATTTGATTTTTCTTGGATGCAGTGGATTTTCTGGGTTGGACGGACCATTCATCCGAGCAGCCTTCATTAGCATTCAAAAGCAGAAGCTGATTTTTTTTTTTTGGGTTTTTAGAAGTTCACAGTTGCTTTATCTTTGTTTGTATTGAGCTTTGACATTTTTGAGATCTGGTCATATTTGTTTAAATGGATTTTTCTATTTCTTCTTCTCTCTGGGTTATTTGATGTGGATGATCTGGTTAAACGTTAATGAAAATATGATATAGTGTTCGTTGAGATGGGGAAAAGAGATTTAAAAAATAAAAAAGAATTGGTGATTTAATTATATAAACGGGTCGAAATCAGGTTGAAATCGGTTTACAACTTTTGTTAGTTGGTTAGACAACCAATAAACCAATAATTAACCAATTAAACCTGTATTTATGGAGAAATTGATGAGAATTATGGATTCAAGGAGATTTAGAAATAAAATTTTGGATTTGGAGAGATATAGGATGAGAGACATTTGTGCAGAGATATTTAAGACGAGGTGAAAGTTCTGGCTTTATCTAGTAAGATGTGATAATTTTCATGTGGAACTAGGACGTTTTCCCGTTGAACATTAGTTTTTATGGACTTTATTCAGATCCTCGAAAGAAAACAAGAACAAAACTGGTAAAAACAAAAAATGGCCTGCTAAAAGAATAAGATTTCTTCTCGGATATGTAAAATCGATCTCTGACCAATAATATAACAAATTAAAACAATTGTTGAGTTGGTAGAGTATTGCAGAGGCAGCCTGGTTGATTGATAAGTTTTGAGATACGGCTAACTCCAATTGCACAACTAAGNTGCACAACTAACCGATTACAAACTGATAAGAACAGAGAGAGGCTAGCACATCACTAGCTCAGCTCCCAACACACCATAAGAGAGAGAGTCTAGCACATCACTAGCTCACCTCTCCAAACACAAGCATATCGCTTGCCCAACATTCACAATCACAATATTCAACATAATGAAGAAGATGAGCTTCCAAGGCTCTTTTAAACTCATTCTGCAACGGCAAGGCCTCTCTTTCTTTTCGAGTCTTTCCTCCACTCTTTGCTCTACTCCACGTCATCAATTTGTTTCTTCTTCTTTAAGTAGTACGATGATGAATCGTATCATTGATGGATGAAAATAGAGTAAAAGTTCTAAAGTTGGACAGAAAGCCTAAGAGATTACATAGTGTACAGTACAAACTTAAACATTTGCGTTTTCATATTATGATACACTAATCATCGTAACATGAAAACTAAAACGCAAATATACAATCGCAGCCAAAGTTTGTTCCAACACACACTCGGATAATATATAACTCTTGCTAACTCTCACACACAACAAAAGTCAGAGAAAAGAGTCTACAGAGCATGAACCGCTGATTCGATTTCACCGTCCTTTAAATCAGCAGTTTCTCTGAACGACTGGCTATGGAGATGCCTAGTGAAACTAGTTGTCGTGTCCAAGAAATATAGAATCGATGACATTATACAACAGCACACAAACATCGGGATGGGCCCGAAGGTCCATAGGAAAAGCGGGAAGGAGAAGTAGAAAGACCGCAATCCAAGAGACCAGAAGTAGCTAGCTCGGTTCAGGTTTCTAGACACGTACTCACAGTGTTCTCTTTTCCCTCTCGAGACAGGCACTGTGACTAGGAAACTTACGTGAGCGTAGTACCTGATTGACTGGACGTTGCAGAGAAAGGCCATGAGGAAGCAGATCAGGATTGCAAAGTTCTTGATTGATGCTAAGAGAGGGCTTCTGCTCCCATATACAAGACTTGTCGGTTTGGATTTTGAATCTGAAGAGTTGCTTATAAAGACGCCTATGATGGAACATAGAGTGATTGCTGCTGTGGCTAAAAGTGTTGATGCCATTATGTTGTTCCGGATTGTTTGAACAGCCAAGGTACCGTTTTTCAATGGCTCCTGCAAATAGCAATAAATAAACTTATATCATCTTAATGAACAGTCAGACACATGACATGACTGTGTTCTTATGTTTCTCATGTCTATGACACTGTTCCTATCTAATATAAAGCATTAACTAGCTCCAAGATTCTAGCTGTGATGCATTGATTTGACAAGAACAAGAAAAAGCAAGAGTTCTTGAAAAAGCTCAAGCTTCAGACCACCATCTACTTCAACATTCACCATACTTATGGCAGATTCAAATCTAACAACATCACTTGACAGCTGAAACACTCGACTTCTCCTAAGCCCTGGCTCAATTTTGCTATATGATAAATTCAGGACACAAAAGCATTCCCCTTTATCCCTAATTTCATAAGAGATCCTTAAGAATCTCAATACCCAATTCCTAAAATCACCGAACAGAACAGCTCCATTGCCGAAAACCTCGCCTTTCAAATACAAAATCCCAAACGAATCCGACAACATAAACCCTAATCTAGACTCCCAAAATCTCCAGAATCAGAAAATACCCAAAAAAAATAGAAAAGGAGAGTGGGAAGAGAGAAACGTACAGTCATCATAGAGAAGACCCATTGTCGTCTAGATTCAGCGTTGAGAGAGATAACAGTGAGCTTGGGACGGTGAAGTATAGCGTAGACTAGCCAGACATGATAAGCTACCATCACGAGGAGACCCGTCGGCACAAGCACTAAATCCAAAGATTCCTCCTTCCACATTTCTACTTCGCCGCAGAGCTAGCTACTCGCAATTCGTACGGTTGTTTCCCTGATCGGAGAAGGATCCGATGCCGGACAAAAAAAAAGATTTTGTACAGAGACAACAAGTTTGAGACGACGAACAAGGCAGTGACAGCTAAAAAGCACAGAGCTTTTTTTACCTTTGACTTTGAGAAGAAGTGCTTAAGGTTTTAGTCACACGTGTTAAAGTTAACAAACTCTAGAGGAGAGTCAGGAGACTATCGAATTGTCACACGTGTTTATATTTCATTCAAAAGTCCAAACCAATCTAAATAAACCGGTTTATATTTAATGGGCTTAAAATATGGGCCGGATAATTAATTTTGATAAGTTTTACAAGCGTGTGAGAGAGACCGGAGATTTCGTGCGTAATTTTAACCCAAGAAAAAAAAAAAAAGAAAGATAAAAATCTTCGAGGGAACATTTCCAGAAACCCTAACTTCAACGGGAACCCAAAAATCAGAATCTCCAGATCGAGAGAGAGAAATAGAAGATTCTGGGTTCTATTGGAATGTAGTGTGAAGGAAACTAGGGTTTCTTCTCCAGTTGAAATTTTCTCTTTCTCAAGGCGTCAAATTAAGTAATGTCAAGTGACCAAAGAGAAGGCTCGCAGGAGACGACGACGGTGGAAGGTAACGGAACAATTGGAGGTAATAATAATTCGCATCCTTCGACAATGATGAGAGCTACATCTACGGTGGTTTCTTGCCAGAGACTGAGGCTGAACCCTAACAACGAGCATAGACCGGATAGTTACGAAGATCTGCAGCTTGATTTCCCAAACTCGATTTACTCTAGTCTTGAGAAGTACTTGCCTCCTAATATGCTTGTCTCCAATCGCGATGAGAAAGTTAAATTCATGACTGACATTATGCTTAGGCATCTTCCTCATGGAGAGCGTTCCAGAGTAAGTTCTAGATTTGGACCTTTAGTTTCTGAATTTGTGTGGGTTGATGAGATTGGGAATTTCTTTGTGAAGTTCCTTTAGTTCGACCCACTTGGTTAGTTTTGATTTACATCTCATTTAGCTTTTGCTGCTATAGATATAGGCCTCACGTTAGTTAAGTTAGTTATAGAAAGTTCGATCTGGTTTGATGATGATTGAAGAAACTGGCAGTGTAGATTGAATTGAGCATATGAATTTTACTTAAGTAGGTTTCTTTTTGCTGATGCTACAGGCTCAAAGGCACAGGGAGTATAGGCAGAAGATAATATCAAATTATCAGGTGTGAATCTTTTTAACTTCATTCTGTTCCATATTGTTCTGCTCCAGTCATCAGTTTAGTAGTTTGATGTGTGTTTTCCTACTGCAGCCACTTCACAAGGAGTTGTATACTCTAGTTCCCACAGTCTGCTTTGTTCCCACTTTCCTAAAGGCGATTAATGAAAACACAGAGGAAAGCTTCAGAAACATTATATCTGAACCTTCTCCTGGTGTTTTCGTCTTTGATATGCTCCAGCCTAGCTTTTGCGAGTTGATGCTATCCGAGGTAGTGTTGGATCCTTTTTCTTTTTTTGGTTTTTTTTTCCTTTCCTTTCCGTTACCTTTTATATTTTGTTCATGTGCCACTGTTTGACTATGCAGATAGACAATTTTGAAAGGTGGGTAGGTGAGACCAAATTCCGGATAATGAGACCAAACACCATGAATAAATATGGTGCTGTGCTTGACGACTTTGGTCTTGATACCATGCTTGACAAACTCATGGAGGGTTTTATTCGTCCCATTTCTAAAGGCAAAATACTAAAATTAAATCCACTACAGAGACTATTATTACTCGAAAGTCCATTTATATGTTACAGTTTTATCTAAATAAGCTACTTAACATCTTTTGTTTTGTAGTATTCTTCAATGATGTGGGTGGAGCAACTCTGGATTCTCACCATGGTTTTGTTGTTGAATATGGTAAAGATAGGGATGTTGATTTAGGTGAGACCCTTTGACAGATCCTGCATAATTTTCACATGTCCTGACTAGTTGTCCTAAATGCAGATATACTCCAATTCCCAAGTTTTTCTGGTTGAAAATAATTAGATCTTATAAATTGGCAGGCTTTCATGTGGATGATTCAGAAGTAACTCTGAATGTTTGTTTGGGTAAAGAATTTGTGGGAGGAGAGCTATTTTTCCGAGGCACGCGATGTGAAAAACATGTGAACACAGCAACTAAGTCAGATGTATGCTATTTTTTTTATCTGTTACTTTCTTGTCTTCTTACATTCCATATATGGCTGGCTGATGGCTAATTTCAAATTCTGCTTGTTTGCGAAAGCAGGAAATATATGATTATGATCATGTGCCAGGACAAGCTGTACTCCACCGTGGGCGCCACCGCCATGGTGCCAGAGCCACAACATCAGGGCATCGGGTCAATATGCTTCTATGGTGCAGAAGGTAAATAACAACTGAAATTTGCCTCTGGACTGCTTTACATTTTCCTTGCCTATGAATTCTTTTGTTTCTTATTTTTTTTCTTGCGTGTTCTTAAATGCAGCTCTGTGTTTAGAGAGCTCAAAACTCATCAGAAGGAATTCTCCAGCTGGTGTGGAGAGTGCTTTTGTGAAAAGAGAGAGGAAAAAGTGCGGTCGATTGATGCTCTAAGAAAGGTAAGCCTTTGAATGATCAAGCCTATAGCCGTATGTTTACTGCAATGGTCGATGATTATATGTTCTCTATTGCTATTGCAGAAATTGTTTAAAGCAGCACGTCAAATCCAAGCTTGATGAACACTAATAAGACACGTAATAAACCTATATTGGATGACTTTAGAATCCGAGATCAAGCCTTGAAGAACTGGTCCTGTTTTAAGCTGACTTAAAACTGAGCCAATGTAGAAATCATTTGAAGTATATGGGTCTCTGTTTATCGTTTCTCGACTCTTTGATAATTATGTACATGAAATCTAGTCTCAAACTTCACTTGTACCACAAGGAGTTATATTTTTATCCGATTTTTGTTGTCTTTTTAGTTTAAGTAAGAATTGGTGTTATCTAATTGAATTTGGTGATGCTCTGCTCTCTTAAACTTCCATATTCGTTGCTCTACGGAGTTGTGCTCTTCATCGATGGCTAGAGCCACAAATAACGGTTTTTTTGCTCTAATAGAACCTCTTAAGGATTGTTTTGGTAGTCTCTATTGAATAGTTTGGAGGAGAATTAGGGCCATTTGCACGTTGAACTAAATAATGGAAGAGAGAAGAAAAGATTTGAAGGTGTTTTGTTTCTGTCTAGTTATTTCATGGCAAGACAAATCGAAATTGGTTGTGAAACGGTACTACCAACCCAATTTAGTTGACTTTAAGGCTATTCATTGAATCCTTCCTTATGGATCTGTTATTTATGTCTCTTTTATACTCACCCTTACACATTCATTTTTCTCACCAAATTCAATTTTGTTTGTTTTTTTGGGGCTTTTTGGTATCCTTTTGACTATCTATGTTGATACGATGTTTATATGATTATACCAAATAAATTGAGCTTTCTTTAGCGATGTAGATGAAAGTACAAAATTATTATAGGGGTCTGATTGAAATCTCTTAAAGATTTGATGTCTAGGTGTGTGCCTAAGTCGTTAAAAACACAACTAATTTGGCTTCATTCTGCAGATCTTCTCAATGTTAATGTTCAATAAAGGATTCTTTAGGATCTGACTGAATTTTTCTTCAAAGATTTGATGTTTAGGTGTTGTTCTTTTTTGCCAGTTAGTTATTGATATTTGGTGATCTTATGATTGTGTTGTTAGTTCTGTGCTTCAGTTTTGATCCTTACTGTTTTCTTTTGAATTCTGAAGTTGGAATATTTTTGAAAGTAGTCTGTTTTCAATATGATATTACTGAAGTTGGAATATTTTGAAACTAGTCTGTTTTATATAATTTCAAAAAAAAAAAAAAAAGTTGGAATGTTTTGATTAGTTTATCAAGAAGACTGAGAATTTTCATATCGTGGGATGAACAAAATTGAGAATCTTGCATGTGTACCTCTTTAGGGCCACTAGAAGAAAAAGAATAGAGAGAGTACAAGAGTACAAATTATTTAAAACAGACTAGTTTCATATCACATTAGAAATTAGGTCAAGTTATATAATTTAACATTTTATTTTTGGGAAGATGCCATAGTTTTTATATATTTAGTTATAAGCTAATGGATGATACATTAACATTTGGTTGCAGCCGTTTTGTTGGAATCTAATTACATGAACATGAACAAGAACAAGTTAACTGAATAAACGGTGGTTAGTGCTCCTTGCATGTATATTTTATTAGTAAACTTATTTAATTTAGTCAAATTATTATTGGGTTTTCCACATTCAAGACAAGATGCCTAATTGTGAGGTAGATCACATGCTATTCGATTCCACTAACTCATTATTACAACACAAAATAACCTATAAGCATACTCAAATATAATGATAATTCAAACACGATAAACAAAATTGTTCTCCAAAATGTATCAAATCTAACCATAACCATAATATATTATTCCCTCCATTTTAAATTACTTGTTGTTTAAGGTTTTTCACACAGATTAAGAAAATAATTAAATTTTCTATTTTATCCCTTCTTTAACATATATTCTAATTTTTTTAATGGTCAAAGCATTAAAATAGTTAGGATAAAATTGATATTTTTACCAAACATATGTATTAGAATTCTAAAACGACAAATATTGATAAACAAAATTTTTACTCTAGAATAATAAAAAAAAACCAGACGGAGTATCGGTCTTATTCTTATCCATTACCAAAAAAAATATACATATCATTCTTAAACCAAAAACAAATTGGACTCGTACTCTTAAAATATAAGTAAACTTACATAGTTACATGTATATATCAACGTTAGAAGAAATTTTTTGATTAAATTGTGATTTGTATTACTGACTTACTGTTGTCAATCTTTTCACAACCCAAATTCAAGTTTTGTTAGTGTAGTTGTATGAATTGTAGATGACATAAACCGACTCAAATTTTTTGACATTAAACATAAGTGGGAACTAGTACCAATACATACATATCTAGAGGTCACATAAACATTCAACCTCCGAATCGTATTATTATAGTCAAATGATCATCTTATATATCAGAGCATTATTCATAATCATTAATTGTAAACAACTTATAGTGGTCCACTTGAAGAAATGACGTATCATCTGTTTTTTCCCTAATCATCCATTTTATATTTTATTGTGACTTATAAATTATTTTTTTCTGTATTTTACATCTCAAGCCACCACCACACTTAGTATAAAATCAATCTTGATGTGCTTATCAAACTTCAAAAAGAGAAGAGTCCAAGAAGAAGAAGAAGGGACAATGGGGAAAGTATTATCAGAGAAGATGAAGCTTGTGGTAGCATTGATCACACTTCAGTTCTGTTTTGCAGGCTTCCACATTGTCTCAAGGGTTGCTCTTAACATTGGTGTCAGCAAAGTTGTGTACCCTGTTTATAGGAATATCCTTGCCCTTGTCCTCATAGGTCCATTCGCTTACTTCTTCGAAAAGTAAGTCCCCATATCTCTCCCATTTTTTTTCATATAGGTTTCTTGTAAAACTTACTAATTTTAGAAAGTTTTCTCTCTGATCTCATCTGAAATTTTGGGTAGTTTCAGAATGTTTGTTTCTTTTTATCTCATTTGGGATTAGCTTCATGAAATTTGTCCCTTTGGTTTTTGGATCTTTTGTTTTTGGTTATTTATATTCTTAACAATGCTTTGTATATCAACAGAAAGGAAAGGCCTCCACTCACATTCTCTTTACTGGCTCAGTTCTTCTTCTTGGCACTCATAGGGTAATAGCTTAACCAGAGAGAACAACAATAGCAACTGGTTCCTCAATTCTTAAATCAATGATTACAATTCTGAAACTCTGTTTGTCTGTTTCCAACATCAGAATCACAGCGAACCAAGGATTCTACCTACTGGGACTTTACTATGCAACTCCAACCTTTGCTTCCGCAATGCAGAACTCTGTTCCTGCCATCACTTTCATCATGGCTTGTACCCTAAGGTACCTAACAAACCACTTCTTTCATGGAAATAGTATTAATCATTTTATTGTGTGCATCTAACACTGATCTTCTGATGTGAATACAAGGTTAGAGCACATAGACCTAGTCAGGAAACATGGTGTGGCCAAAGTATTGGGAACCATTGTGAGCATCGGTGGAGCCACCGTGATCACATTGTACAGAGGATTTCCAATCTTTGACAAGAGTATTAACATGCAAGAAGAGGTAACCGGATCTGACAAACCACAGAACTGGAAACTAGGATGGTTATACTTAATGGGACATTGTCTATCATGGGCTGGTTGGATGGTTCTTCAAGCTCCTGTTCTAAAGCAATACCCGGCAAAGCTCACTTTAACATCGTTCACATGTTTCTTTGGCCTGATTCAGTTTCTGGTCATTGCTCTGTTTGTGGAAACTGATCTCAATAACTGGATCATCGCCTCTTGGGAAGAGCTCTTCACCATCCTATACGCTGTAAGCTCCTCTCTCTCCCTCTTCTTAATTTTACCTGATTTGAATCAATAATATTCACTAAATGAAGTTTTGTTTGGTCGTGCTTACAGGGGATAATAGCTTCCGGGTTGGTGGTTTATCTTCAGACATGGTGTATCTACAAAAGTGGTCCAGTCTTTGTAGCTGTCTTCCAGCCACTCCAGACACTTATTGTTGCTGCAATGGCATTTCTTATTCTTGGTGATCAGTTATACTCCGGAAGGTAAGCATTGCAAACGGTAATATCATGTTTTGTTCCTTTGAAAATTACTCTAACTAATTCAATCTTTCATTTGCAGGATTGTTGGTGCAGTGTTCATAATGTTGGGGCTCTATTTAGTTCTTTGGGGCAAAAACGAAGAAAGAAAACAAGTGCTTGGAGAGAGTCAACAAGATCCAGAGTCACTGACCAAACATCTACTTGAGGCACAACACAAGAAGACTAATTCTGAATCTGCAGTGTAAAAGGTTGGAAACACTTTTGCAAACACAGCGCAATGCTTCTCTGTACATACACACACAAGAACTTGGCCAACACACACAGGCTCCTCAAGTGGGTCTCTCATACAATGGCTATTCTAGTTGTTTACTTTTGAGTTGTAATCAAAATTGGGTTGCAATTAATTTCTAAATAAATGGAAATATGATAACCTTTAAATTCAAAGTTGACAATATAGAAGCAAAGAGTTAATGCATGTTGTGATCTGGTCTGGTTGGAGAAAGACCAATGTACTGGAGAAACTCATGTTTCATGCTACTGTGTACTGTCTTGAGCTTTCATACAACGAATCCATAACGTGGTCTGCATTTTTACAACAATGTATCTTCTTACTTGGGTTATATGACTTTTTTGCCTAGAACGCAATAAAAAAAACTGGGCAACATCAAAACAAAAAAAAAAAGAAAGAATTGGAAGACAATGACACATTGTAATGAGTTCTCTTGTATTAAGCGGCAAATTTTTGACTGTGTTGTTTCTCTTCAAGTCTTTGCATAGTTCTGTCTTCAAGTCTTTGCATAGTTCTGTCCTGATGAGTTACCACCAACCAAGCCTTTCGTCAAAGAAGACGACACCTGTAACTGTCTGTACTGTTTGTAACATAGCCGTGTTATAAGTAACCATACCATTCTGACATTCTCAAATGTAACATCAAGTCTTTTTTTTTTTTAGTTTTTGTAACATCCAGTAGTATCTAATCAAAATTGCTCTCTTCATTTATAGATAGGCCACTGAGATTGCTCTCTTCATTTATAGATAGGCCACTGAGATTGCTCTTCAGTCAAAATGGTTATTTTCGTTTTCAAATTAACTCTGTCAAATTTCTTCGGCTAAAGCCTCTACTCGTTTCCGATGTAATATTTTAGGATCCAATGGTTTATTGATGTTTAAAATTTGACTTGGAGAGCTCATGGCTTCAATACTTTCTTTACACGACTTATTCTGGATGACATTATAAATAAAAAAATACAAATTCATGTTTTGAATATTGTCAAGATCTTATTGGGAACTATATATCAAAAGAACAAGAATGGCTGTAATAAGAAAAATCAGATCAAGCTTTCTATTCTAGGCTGCATTATCCATCAAAAAGAAGTTGAATGTCAATCAACTTCTCAGAGCCCAGTGCATGATCATCATCTTTCCATCTTTCCCCACATTATAAAGATTCTCACAAACCAGAAAAATCAAATTTTAATACACAAAGACAGACAAAAATAGTTTAGGATCCTCAAGAGTCAATGATCATCCAGAAAGGATGCTAATTTTGTGACCCATGATCAAAAATTTGAGAGTCACAGAAAGGCAGTAATCGAAGTTCTGATTCTACTCCTACCGTTTGACAATTATGACAAAACTAATCAATATATGAAACAAAAAGGAGAAACCTTGATATCAAGTCGCTAGAAAGAAATACAATCCCACTAAACCACAAATAAAACCACTTCGCTGCAATAGCACATGGTGAAAACAAAAGGGAGTCTAAGTTCAACCATTGCGCAAACACAAAACATGATAAAAGAAGAAGAAGCAAAGCTTAAGATAGAGCAAGAGGAATGTTCTCGGACCTGTTTTGAAAGAAACTACCACACTACCTCACAGTGACGATGTCATCAATCTTCATAATCATCCTTACACATTCAGTTGCTAGAGTGATTGCACTGGTACTCACAAGTAGGGGTTGAACAACGTTTTCCTCCAAGATATTGGTGATTTGTCCTTTCCTCACATTTATACCGGCGTTGATTTCTCCTTGAGCATGTTTGTTCCTGAGTTCAGTCACAATAGCGATAGGGTTCAACCCTGCATTCTCGGCCAGAGTGTAAGGAATGACCTCAAGAGCTTCAGCGAAAGACTTCACACAGTAACCTTCCATACCATGAAGCACCTTAGCCCAAGCACCAAGCTGCCTTGAGAGCTCAATCTCTGGTGCACCACCTCCTGCAATCAAGAACCTCTTGCTCACCAGACACCTAACCACACATAACGCATCATGTAAACTCCTTTCAGCTTCATCTAGAACAAGCTGGTTGGAGCCACGGACGAGAACAGATGTAGTTCTTCCCATATCTTTAATTCCAGTGATCTTCAAAATCTTTCCATCTCCAAGGGAGGCCTCTTCAACAAGATCAGCGTGACCAAGCTTCTCAGCTCTGAAATGTTCAATATTGGCGATTGGCAAGCAGTTCAATGTCTTGGTGATGAATTCAATCTCATCTCTCTCAACATCCTTGATAACCATGATTTTAGCTTTGGCCAAATAGTGAAGTGATAAATCAGTGACAGCATCCCTCAAAATACTCTTCTGGATGAGCAACACATTGCAACCAGTTGCTTTAATCTTCTTAATCATCCCCAAGATGTAGTTCCTCTCCTCTTTCAAGATCCTATCCATCTGAGTATAGTCAGACACAACAATACTCTGCTCAATGTCAGTCTTGGGAGGTGAGATCTGGAACTGAATCACAGCAATCTTAGCATTCTCCACACGAGTCGGTCCACCAGCAGCACGGCTAACCTTCTTGTCAAAAACCAAACCTTTCACAGTATGTGTATCATCCACAGTCCCACCAAGCTTCTTAACAATCTTAATATCACGCAAATCAACAATCTCAGGCTTCTCCGGATCTATAACAGAGAGAACCGCATCTACAGCTAAAGGAGCAAGCAATGTAGAGTACTGACTAACAACCTTACTGTTAAGCGACGTGCTCGCAGATTTAACAAGCGAATCTCGATCAGTGAGCTCAACAGGAACAGCCATAGCCGTCAAAATATCAATAGCCTTACCACAAGCCTTGTGAAGCGAATCTGAGATCACAGTAGGGTGGATCCCGTTCGTGAGAAGCGATTGACACTCCTTGAGAAGCGCACCGGCGATTACAACGACAGTGGTGGTACCATCTCCGGCGGCTGAGTCTTGCGATTTAGAAAGCTCGACCAACATCTTCGCGGCTGGCTGCAAAACCTCCATCTTGTTGAGGATCGTAGCTCCGTCGTTAGTGATGATAACCTCACCGTTGGCCGTGGAAATCATCTTGTCCATACCTTTAGGACCCAAACTCGTACGGACGGCGTCAGAGACGGCGCGAGCAGAGTTGATGTTGGCGAATCTGATATCTTCTCTACGCTTGTTGTCTACGAACGACTCAGCTTTAGATCCACGGGGCTTCGATGCCATCGGTGCTGCTACCGCCGCCATTTCTTGCTATAATAAACTGAGAGAGATCGAGATTTCGGGTTTATGATTTCTACGGGAAAATGATCTGGAGTCGATGAACAAAAAACCCTAGATGGAGGAAGACGAGAGAGAGAGAGAGACTGTTCTGAAAACGAAAAAGAGAGAAAGATAATTAAAAAAAAAATTCAAAAAATCACTAGGGTTTAGCTCTTTGGTTTGTACAAATGGGCCTGATGAAATGAACTACATTTAGCCCAAAAAGGCCTAATTGTTATAAACAAACCATTGACTTTTTGATTAAACTGTCAAACTATACTATTGCTAGTAAAAGTAATAATGTCAATTTATAGTGTAAGATTTTCTATTAAAATAAAAAATTGTAAATAATTGACAATTCTCAACTTTTGCACGAAACTAGATTTTAACCCGCGGTACACCGCGGGATTATGTATTTTTGTATATTTTATATAACTTACTAAAAAAAACATTATGTTAGATCAAATATATGTTTTAAACTCTTTTACAATAATATTGAGATATTTGTAATTTTATTTTCTTTATCTATTTAAAAATTATTATTTTCACTTAAAATTTAATTAATCAAAATTCTTTTATTTTGGAATTTAATCAATCAAAATTAGTTGTTGTAAAAGTAAACATCTGTTAATATGTATAATACTTTGTCGTTAGTATAAAAATATTTAAATTTTATTCACCAATTTGAAATTAGTTAGTTTTGTCTATGAGTATGATGGAACAGGTTAGTGTTGGTTTTTAACTTTTTTCATATAAAATTAAGTTTTAAAATATATAAGTGTACTAATATTAACCTAATTCCCATCACATACTTATTATTATTTTTAGTCTAGGTTTGGACCCGTGGATAATAAAAAAAATAGTTATTAAAAAAAATAGTTAGTTTTGTATATGAGTATGATGGAGCGGGTTAGTGTTGATTTTTAACTCCTTTCATGTAAAATTAAGTTTTAAAATATATAAGTGTACTAATATTAACCTAATTCCCATCACATACTTATTATTATTTTTAGTCTAGGTTTGGACCCGTGGATAAATAAAATTTTCCATAAACTATTGTTGCTTTTTTAGTATTGTTATTGATATTTACACAGATAATATTTTTGATATTACTCATATGACTAAATTTGATGTATTCACTATTTAAATTGTGCAACATGATATATATATATATATGTATTTGACATCATAACTCTATAAATGACACATGTTTTTTTATTCAAAAAATATATATCATTTTGTGGAGGTTAAAACAAAATATATATATATATAGTATAATAAAATCATACATTATTAGTTTATTTTAATATTTTTTTTCTATCCATTTTGATATCAATTGTTCTATCCATTTTAACATAGAAAACATTAAACAATTTATGTGTAATGGAAAATATGTATAATGTCAAACCAGTTATGGAAAATCAAAATTGAATAAGGTAAGATATTATAGTTTCTTTTTTCATTAAAACATTTTAAAACTTGTAATTGAAAAGGAAAATAGAAATTGATGTTATTCAGATATTTAGGTAAATATATATTTCCAGATTTTCTGAATTTAATTTTTTTTTTTTTTGTATTAAATATTTTAATTATTATGGAATATTGTCCAACTTCAAGTCTTTTTCACAAAAATGCAGTGAAAATAATAATATAGATTGAATCAGATTGATAGCGTCTACAAGAATTTACAGTATACGAATGCAGTAAATTTTTAAATTACACCGACTGACTCTGTAAAAGCTCGAAAGCTTTGACAAGAACCGGTTTGAACCGATTCATGTCAATGCTAACGTTCTGCTGTACCAAATAAACCGACTTAAACGATTCCCACCCGCGTTTCGCAACCGCCGATGGATCTCTAACGATCTCGTGATCGCGTCCGTACTTCTGCATCAGCGTGCTCTCCTCCGGCGTGATCTTGTACTCCAGATACCTCAGATTCATCCCCTTCGATGGATCCTCGAAATCCGTCTTCGCCAGCCACTCGAATCCACCGATCGGAAGAATCTGAACCACCACCGCGTTCTCCGGCAAGAACACCATGTTTGTAAGCCCCGCGCCGTGAACGCCGACCATCACGTCGCATGAATTCACCGTTTGTGAGAAACTCGCGAGTCCCGTGTTCGCTTCCGCCACCACGACTTTGAATCCGATTAGCCTCGCCGCTCTCGCGATCTCGCCGGCGTTCGTGAATGCTCGCGATCTGCCTCTAGACAAAATCAGAATGCGTGGCCTCCGCCGCCGCATCTGTCTCGTAGTCACGGCGGCGTTAGGCAACGAGTAAGCGTCTCTTAGAAAACTTCGGAAATCGGACATGGAATACTCCAAATTCGAAGGATCGATCGTCAGCTCTTTGTAATACTCACGGTGGCGATTGAGACCGACGACGACGCTGCTGAAGCAGTGCGTTTCGTCTTCGTCGTCGATGTAAATCACTTCGTAGTTGGAGAGTTTCCTCAGTAAATCCCTAAATTTTTCGATCCACCGTGGATTCTTGTTTGTCACGAGGAACTGAACCTCGCCGTTGAATCTACGCGCCGTCGTGTACAGAGGAATCACGATGTCGGTGAAATCGTGGAAATTGTTCATCGAGTAGCCTCCGAGTGAGAAAAGCATCGCCGGAATGCTGTGATTTTTATCGCAACGCGAGAAATTAGCGTTCTGTAATTGGTCGTCTGCGTTTTGTTCCAATTTCACCGTCCATTCTCTAACGCGATTCATGGCCGCAGTATCACCTTTTCGCACGTAAGGTCTCATATGCCACGTGGAATTCCCCGAAAACGCAAACGTGATCGCTACAGAAACTGTCGCGGATTTGCCATGGATTCTCACGTCGCCGCTTACCTCGCACAACTCTGTTCTTTTTAGCTTGTTGCATATTGGTTTCATAGTTTTCTCCAATTTGCTTTCAATATCTGCAAATTCACCCAAAAGACCAAAAATATCAATAACTTTACTAAAACCAATAACAATACAAGACAACTATAGATAGAGAAAATAATTTGAGGTATGCGAACCTGTTATAACTTGTTCGTCGGAGATTGTAGTGTTGGTAGTAGTACAATTAAACGAATCAAGATGATTCTTAGGCAAGCTTGTGTCGTTGCAAACACTAAGCTTCTCATCTACAGAACTGACTAGGCTCTGAGTAATTACTCCATTTGATGTAATGTTATCTTGCTTCGTTGGGACAATGAGTTTCTCTAAATCTTCCGATGTTGCTTCGTTGCTGCTCGTTATTGCTTGCGGTTTCTGCGGTTCGGTTATTCTCAGCATTCGGAGACCATCGTCGTCCACTGATAATTGCAGCTCCACTGAAGAAACAAAAAGATAAACCGTTATGATTCATGATTAATGTTTATGCGTTTTCTGACGTTTTGGAAAACGTGGTAAGAGACATACCGACTGGTAGAGGGCTCAGATAAGGTTTAAAGACAGTGCAAAGAGTGAAGACGAAGAGAAGAGAGGCAATGAAAGCTCCATAGCCAAGTCTTTTCTGCTCGTTTTTGCTAAAACTTCGAGCAAGTATCGTATCGTAAAGAAGATTCTTCTCTGTCATTACTTTGTTTCTCAAGATACACAAACTTTTATAATCTTTCTTGTGCTACAAGAAATATTTGGAAACCAGTCTTCTCGCGAATGTAGAGAGATGAATGAATGAATGAATGAATGAATATGAGAGAGGGAGAGGATAGTTTTGAGGTATTTAAGAACTTGTTCTACGACATATATTGGTCGTGTCTCTAAAAATGTCTGGATTTTAAGACAGGATCAAGAAGAGAACGTTTAGGTGTTGAAGATAAAAATAAACGAATATTAGTGTATTGATAAAAGGAGAGTCTTATTAATTTTAAAATCATGGGGAGTGTCGGCATTGGAGAGGAAGGATTTGGAGGGCATGAAGTAGTTAGTCGAAGAAGAAGAAGTCTTAGTAAGCAGCTTAATTAATGCTCCCCACGATTCTTCTTTTTAGCTTCGTTAATATCGAGTACTTTAATAGATATAAATTATAATTAATGAACAACCAAAATGTACAAATTTTAACAAAGAATTAACAGAATTGTCAATCATGATTTCACTAGGAGTAGACAATCTATTGAATAGTTCTAAGCTGATCAAACTGTCGCATAACTCTGACAAAATATCCAGTTTCTCAAACTTTCTGGACGAGTTTATTCTATTTTTGCAAAAATTTATAGTACAATTTTAGTTAAATGTTTAGGATGACTGCTAAGCTTGTTCGGCAGTAGAGCTAGGCTAATAAAGCCATATATGTATGTTATTTTTTTGTAAACTTTTCTTTTCCAAATTAGATTGCCGATTATTTTTATCTAAATACACAGTGTGGCTGACAAAGAAAAAACAAATAAAATTGTGGAAACTACAACTTACACAAAAATGAGTATACTAAAAATATCGAACATATGGAAATTGATTAGAAGTTCATTAACTAGTACTTTTCTTTAATAAAATAATGGAAATGAAAGAAAGTTTTGTAGTTGACTGTTATGACAGACAACCAAAATCTAAATGATTGATTGTTCATTGTTTAGTTTTTGTTTCCTTGAGACCAATTAACGAAGGAGGCAGAATCAAAATGTGGCCTGAAAGCTATGAATCAACTAACAGTTGGTGAAGTATTTCTAGATTTATGTGATACTTGGTTGTTCGATTGTCGACTTTGGACGACTTTTACCCAACAATCTCTCATTACATTTTTTTTCATTTTTTTTCTATGTATATTTGAATTCAATAATTGATGGTATGGTCTTATGAAATTTTAACTATCTCCATCTAACTAGACTAAGTCCGTTGAAAAATAAAACATTATAGAGTAGTTAAAACATAATTAGTGATCGTTATCCTAATCTAATATCAGTAAATATATGACAAACGATTTTACATATACATGTCAAAACTTTTAGATGTTTGTGAACTATGATCATAATGTCATTGCGGATGTGACTGGTATAGTTGTGTAATTGTGTCATAACCAATCTTGCTACTGGTTATAATCATTGGTGCAGGTTTTCAAATCAATAGTGATTCCTTTTGTTAATGTTTGTTTACTATATAACTTGAGTCTTACTATGGAATCTGAAGGACTAAATCTACTTATAGAGAGAAACGTGCGGTGATTACCTCAACATCCAATTGAAATGTGTTAAGCACAATATGGGGGTTTCCATTAATTAATCTAGGTGGTAATAAGAAACATATAATAATAATAATAATAGCAATATAAGAAGGTTGTTAAGTAGGAAAGAGACATTCTAACAAGTTCCGCGTCTTATAGCCTATTTGGTGGGTCGCATGACTACGTACGTGTGCACCTTCCAATATACGATTTTTTTTTTGTTGAATTGTGATATGAAATTTAAATTGTGTTGATACATAGAAAAATATACTTATTTTTTAAAAGTTGGAAGAATCATCGGTTGGAAATGCATAATTTATGTTTTGTGACAAGATTGGTATAATAAGATAAAAAAAAAAAGATTATGAGCAAAGGATTCGTCATTTTCTGGTTAAAATTATTATTCATCATTCATCAAGCATTTTTTTTTGTGTGTCTCATTAACATTTTACAAATGCTCAGTGACAATATATATAATGCATGGCTCTATAAATAAATTGAGTAGAAATTGAATTCGTACCACTCGAAACCACAACAAGTAACTTTTTTTTTTTTTGGGTCAAACAACAAGTAACACAACATGTAGAAATGCTGGTATTTAATGGAAGAAACATATTACTTTCATAATCTACCAAAATACAATATGACAGCATTGTCTCTGGTCTTAATTAATAAAACAGAAAAAAACGTATTGTCTTTTTGTAACTAAAAAATAACATTATCTCTGGGCTTGACCGCCTTACGTTATATATGTTGTTCTGTAGTAACAAAAAAAACATAAAAACGTGAATCGTAGTACTATGTGCTCTTATTATACGCCATATTATAAATAAATGCCTCCGAGTTCATAGACCTTCTGAAATTATTATCTGAATTTTGTAGTTAAAGAGTCGAATGTGTAACCAAATGCAACTATTTGATATTTCTACGTTGCTTTTTTTTGGTCAATAGACTCAATACGTGAACTACAACAAACCGGCGGCTCATTAACTAAATCCATGCATTTGTAGGAAACGAAATCTATTATTTATTTATTTTTCTTAGTTAAATTATATGCTAGCCAGTAGCCATGGATTGATGGATGTTCATTCTAGACTACAATTAATATATATATGCTAACCTTTGTTCATGATAAACTCATGCCAAAAATTTATCCTAACTTGCTCACCCTCGAAACCAGTACTTGGATAAATCTAAAAAATATATATATATACTTCAAAGTATATAAAAATATATAATGATTTTGCGATGTTGATAGAACTAAAAAGAAAACAAACGGAAATAAGAGTTTTACTGTTCGCCACAAAATTAATTGGACTCTAAAACCAATTACTAACATATAGTATATTACTAGATTCAAATCCCCCTATCTCTCTGATTAACAATATATACGTACGCGAGGCCCAATGCAGACCTCAAATTACCAACGTGAAACACAACTTCAACTTGGAGAATGTCTCAAAAGTAATTTGAAAGTGAGTACGTAAACAAGATTTTTATCGACATAGCCGGACTAGTTTATAACTTTATTGACTTTTACATTGATATAAAGGTAACATATGGGACTAAAACTCTTAGCAAGGAAATTTACATTTGCACAAACGTCTGCTATTATCTACATCATAAATGCTACACTCGCAAGAAATAGGGTACTCT